>NW_019170180.1:0-45047 GCF_001792695.1 Aspergillus bombycis | reverse complement strand
ATATATATATATATAGATGAGTCAGACTGACTCAATGTCTCGCAGCGAGCTCGTGATTGTTGAACTAGCCATGTTCTCCGGTGTCAGGCCGTATAATGCCCACTGATATTGGGAATAGCCCCGGGGCGAGTAGTAAGCGCTAAGGAGGTATGGCGATGCCTGTGACCAACAAAGGGCCATTGAGTGGATTTCCATTTACTCCGAGATAAAGTCGGAGCACCCGGCGTACCCTGATTTGGCAAATGCTGGAAGAATTACAATTCCTCTTGACAATGCAGTTATCTGCACTCGGATCGAGTAACAATCTCCCACTCAAACTTCTTGAAAGACGGTGGCTTTCAAATAGTGTGGTGCATGAAGCTTTTCATTGGAACCAGTCTAGACTCGATTGGACCGGACGATCCCCACATTTCCGCAATGAGTGGAGATCTGGGGAGGGTAAAAAACAACAACCGCGTCCGAAATATGTAATTATGTCATCGTCGATCGAGGATAGGAGGCTAGAAGGGTTCGTTTGAAGCTTTTTTTTCTTTGCCAATACACAGGACCGCTGCAGCAGGGGCCCACCAGGGTGGTACTGTGCCTTTGCCAATGTAACTTGTCCAGTTGACGAACCGGGCATTGCTATAATTAACAGGAAGCATCGGGACGCATCATCCAGTGGTGAGAGTGGAGATGGGACGGGACTAGTAGCGTATCACAGCCCGCAGTTGGGGGAGCACGGATCCAATTTTTCTGTGCATGGGTCGTTGAATAAGCAATCAGTCCCCTCCAGAGACCCCTGACTCCACGATCGACAGGGAGACAGGGTCCTCAGGGCCTTTTTTTTTTTTTTTCTTTTTTTTTTTCTCGTTCAGTCAAGCTCTCTTTTTTTCCCATCCTGTTTGCCCGCCTGTATGTAACCTCAACCCTAGTCAGGTGACACCCGGGCAAGAGGGAACCACCGAACAAGTGCCCCGAAGCAGAGAAATCTCGAGTGCACGACGACAACGACGAAGAAGGGGGAACATTAAGACTTCTCTTGGATGACGTACCCGAGGGAATGATTGGTCTCGTTTCACCAGGGCCGATCTTGCCAAGGTAGCGTGGACTGCAATGGACTCCATCATGATAGGGACTTAGTCAGGTCAAGATGGGGCCATGACTGCGCTTGGCACGGGTCAGTTAAATTAAGCCTTGCGGGATGTTCTTTTCCCTCTCGCAATTCTCTCCAAGCTTTTTTCGATGTCTCCGGTCACTACGGTGTTGCTGCTTACTGACTGACTGAATTCCTTGCCCCTCCCCAAAAATTTATTCATCGGAGAGGATGCACTACCTCACTAATCGACAGCTATGTGCCACTTTGTTATTCCTCTTTCTCCACGTCCAGACCGCGTGGTCGGACTTGGGAATTGTCGCCAACAATGAGGGTATGCTTCTTTCCAACCCCCAAACCCTTCCTCTTCACGGTCGCGAAATTGTCCAACATGCGCTCCAGGTCTCCGAGTTCTCTAACGCAGAATGTCAGATTCATTAAAAAAAGGCGCCCAGGAAATTATCCCGCCGATGATGGAGTTCTACAAGCAGAACCAGACGGAGGGGATTCCGGGAAAGCTGACGGACACCTGGTATATCGCCGGAAGTATGTTCATGACGTTGATTCAATACTGGCAAGCATCGGGCGACGACAGCCAGAACTCGGTGGTGTCGCATGATCTCATGTTCCAAGCGGGCGAAAATTATGACTTTTTCTCTCAAAACTACAGTCAATGGCTGGTACGTCGTCGTCCTCGTCGTCCTCCGGGTGCCTTTACTCTGCCTCGGGCGCAAAACCGCTGACCGTCACGTACCCAGGGTAACGACGATCAAATGTTCTGGGGTCTGGCAGCTATCACGGCGTCTGAGGCCGGATTCCCCGAGCGTGAGGGGAAACCCTCGTGGACCTCCCTCGCGCGTGCGGTCTTCAACGAGCAGGTCGAGCGCTGGGACGGTCAAACCTGTGGGGGTGGTATGCGCTGGCAGGTCTGGCCCTACCAAGCTGGATATCAGTTAAAGAACGCCATCTCCAACGGCGGTCTGTTCGAATTAGCCGCGCGGTTGGCTCGATTTACCAAAAATGAGACCTATACCGAATGGGCCGAGAAGATTTGGGACTGGTCGGCCAAGTCGGGGCTGATGGACGTCAACAAGTGGACAATCTATGATTCGGTCAACAACGACGATCAGTGCAAGAGTCCCGACAATCTCCAGTGGACCTACAACTATGGGACCTATTTGTCGGGCGCGGCCTTCCTGTACAATTACGTAAGTCCTTCTTCCGTCGCCGAGTGGACCCTGGTAATCCTCCCTAATGCCTGTCATCTCGCTAACAATCCATACAGACCAACGGGGAGGAAAAATGGCTGAATCGGGTCAACGGTCTGCTGGGTACGACTCTCAAGGTCTTCTTCCCGGACAAATTCGGCGGCAATACCATGTCCGAAGTCGCATGCGAGCCCATCATGTCCTGCGACCGAAACCAGATCGGTTTCAAGGGCTACCTATCCATGTGGTTGGCTTTCACCTCCATCCTTGTGCCGTCGACCAAGGATCAGATCGCCCCAAAGCTGCAAGGGTCGGTTGAATCCATCTCCAAGATGTGCAACGGCCAATCCGACGGCCAGAGCAATCTGTGCGGTCTCACCTGGGGCGCTAACCAGTTCGACGGAGTCAAGGGCCTCGAAGCCCAAATGTCGGCCCTGGGCGGTGTCACGGCCAATCTGATGCTGATGGCAACCGACTCCCCCAACACGATCGATACGAACCCGGACGCGAAGGAACACAACGTGCCTTCCGCGGGAGGGGAGAAGGATCCCTCGGAGCCGAAGCCAATTACCACGGCGGATCGAGCGGGCGCTTGGATCCTGATGGTGATGATGATTGCCGGAATCACGGGCTCGGTCGGCTGGCTCGTCAAGCCTTGAGTCGAGCAAGTCTGGATTTGTCGGTAAAATCCAGGGTTGCAGGATTCGGTTGGTATCGTGGTTGATTGTATGTATATAATTATTTTCATTTTCCATGGTGTTGCTTGGGAGAGGGTTGGGATCTGTATATCTGGGCATTGATTGCCTTTTGTCCCCCCCCTTTTTTTTTTTTCTTTTCTTTTCTCTTTTCTTTAGGGTGCTGATTGCCATACTACCTATACTACACACTGGCCCCTTGGTGCCTGCGGCACGCGGAACGAACTAGATGTCGGATAGAAAGCCCAGATTCTATCTTAAATCTCTAATAACAAAGAGTTTATGAACCTGATATATACATATTTGATCATTACGCGTCATACTCGTCCAATAATACCGTGCCTCCACGGCGGAATCTATACTCCACTACCAATTGCCCCGGCTTTTCTCCTCTTCAGATAATACTGCACTCCCAGTGCTGCTGCCAATACCCATGACGCCCCGGCCAAGGCACAAATAGCCGTCAAGCCATGCAGATATCTCGGTTTATCCGATGTGCGGAAGATCTGCGATCCGGAGATACCGGCACAATTGGCCGCCATAACGATCAACCTGTTATCACCATTAGCCAGTGTCAAGCGGAAGAAGAAATCCACGTGCGGAAAAGGTAAAACATACGCCATGGAGACACTTCGCTCTTGGGGTGTTTTGCAGTAGACGGAAAGCCAGCCGATGTTTAGGACACTGTTGACCCTGTGAGTATTGAGGACATGGGAAACGGGGAGGGAAAATGAACGTACTGCATGCTGGCATAGGATACATTCGCTACGGCGACGACACCATACTTATGCCAACTCGACGAGGAATACGGCGTCGTGCGCAGACAGGCGTACGAGATCACATTCCACGTGATGGCGAGGAGAACGAAGGGACCTCGATGTCCGGAGCGATCTCTGTTCGAACGATTAGCCCCATTTCAGAATACACGGAGGTTCGCAGCGAGGAGCTTACGCGAAATAAGACAGCCCCAGACACCACACCATGCTGCAATAAATCGGCACCGACGCCAGCGCATTCGCCCGCACGGCACTGAACCCAAACGACTTGATCATGCTCGGCGTATACTGCGTCAGACCCTGGAACCCTGACATGGCGACGAGGGTAATGAAAAAGTGCTGGATGGTGTTCGGCTGGCGCACGGTGTTCCAGATATCCTTGGCCGTGATCTTGATATGGCCGCGGGCTTTGCGCGGGTCGTCCAGAAGGACTCTGTTGCGGATGATGTGGGACTCGCGTGGGGTGAAATAGCTCCAGCGCTTGAGGCCGATCAGAGCGTAACCGTTGCCGGCCCTGGGTGGGACGAGGAGAGTGAAGATGATGCCGGCGAAGATTGTTATTAGGCCTTCGACTGTAAAATCGTTAACGAGGTGATTCTGCCGGGGTTGGTCTGGATTGACGTACTGAGAAAGATCCATTGCCAGCCGGAGAGCCCGTGTTTACCGTCTAGGGTCAGTAGGCCGGCGGATATAAGGCTCGAGGTCGCTGCTGCGAACATCTGTCCGAAGAAGAAGAGGGTGGTGCGGAAGCTTGTCTCGCCTTTCTTGTACCATGTGGAAAGATAGTACAACGCGCCTAGTCCATCCATTAGTGCTCCATTGCTTTCGATCAAGTCTTGGGTAAGCGTCTGTACCAGGGATGAAGCCGCCCTCCAACAGTCCTAGCAACAGCCTCGTTACTAAATACGCAGGATAGCTCTGCACGAACGCCTGAAAGGTCGCGACAAGACCCCAGGCGAACAGCTGGACCGAGAGCCATATCTGCGGGCCGATCCGTTGAAGGATGATATTCGACGGGATTTCTGTGAGGACAATACCGGCCGAGAGCAATTGCGTACCGATATTAATCTGGTTGGTTGTTATCCCCAGGTCATCGGTGATAGTGGACGTGAGCGCAGCGCTGATGTTTCCACGGTCAACTTGGAGAGCAAAAAAGGCGAGGCCAAGAATGGGGAGAAGGATAAAGTCAATTCTGCATCGAAGATAAAAGTCTGGTGGTCAGTCATTTGGTTATCTGGAAGTATATGCGGTTTGCTCACTTTCGACGAAGCGCATTCTCCTCCTTATCATCCCAATCTTTGATAATTTCTTCATCCGACGACTCCTGATCCGTGGAGACTTCGGTTATGATCTTTTTCTCTGGTGGTAGATCATTGTCGAGTGGGGAATGTTGATCAGGTAAAGACATCATAGCATTAAGACGGGGGGGGGGAAGTTAGGGTATTCTTGTGATTTTACTACTTAGAGAAACCCCCTGTAAGCAATTGTTCTTTTCTTGATCTGATACCATTTTCATAGAAACTTTCCGATCGGTAACATGATATTTATAAGTTTTCTACATTATTGTTGACAGGAATATTGTGTCTGGGCTAGTTTTTATCCATGATATGCTGCGAGACTGGGGCTTGATGGCGCAATCAAGCTATCGACGCGTCAATGCCGACCAAACGTCAGTCTCTGGACAGTCTAAATCCCCTAACGCCAGCCAAGCGAAAAAGTAAGTTCAGACAGTAGATAAAAAGGACAACTCGATTGCCGAACTCATTTCGTTATGGCGCCATCCATGCTGTGATTGGGCATTCTGATCAGAATAGATTAAAGGCACAGGGACATTGTGGCTCCTTCGTCGGCAGTTAAAATCACAACATGATGCCAATGCTCGCCCTAGACGAGGGTATATTATGATTTCAGAAGCCGAAAGCAATGCAAAGCAATAATAAAAGCTATACACGTGCCTAAGTAGGTATTTTATTACATTCTATTAGCGTACGTACATGCAGCACCAGTAAACAGAACAGGAACAGTACATAAAAGCTGAAAATAGATAAGCCAAACGTCCTAGTTCAGATCAAATCTGTCAAGGTCCATGACCTTCGCCCAAGCAGCAACAAAGTCATTCACGAATTTCTCCTTTCCATCACTGCTGCCATACACCTCGGCAATGGCGCGCAGCTCGGCGTGAGATCCGAAGACAAGATCGGCCCTGGTAGCAGTCCATTTCTTCGAGCCGGTTCGACGGTCGGTGCCTTCGTAAATGTCACTGTCACGGCCTGATGCCTTCCACGAGGTGTTCATATCGAGGAGATTGACAAAGAAATCGTTTGTCAGGTGGCCCGGCCGGGTAGTAAACACACCGTGGGCGGAACCATCGTAGTTGGCATTCAGAGCCCGCAGTCCACCAACAAGCACCGTCATTTCAGGCGCAGATAGAGTGAGCAACTGCGCCTTGTCAACCAGATAGTGCTCAGCTCGCGCCCGAGCAGGAGAGGAGCCATAGTTCCGGAATCCGTCTGCTACGGGCTGCATTTGACTGAATGATTCGACATCCGTCTGGTCCTGCGAAGCATCCATGCGTCCCGGCGTGAAAGGCACAGTGATGTTATGGCCGGCATCGCTGGCAGCTTTCTCGACAGCGGCACAGCCGGCGAGCACAATGAGATCCGCCAGGGATACTCGCTTTCCATCGTTCTGGGCGCTGTTGAATCTGTTTTGGACGTCATCCAGGGCCTTCAATGCTGCCTCCAGCCATGGCTGGTTATTGACCTCCCAGTCGCGCTGAGGGGCAAGGCGAATACGCGCACCATTGGCGCCGCCACGCTTGTCACTGCCCCGGAAAGTCGATGCTGATGCCCAAGCAGTCGAGATGAACTTCGAAGAGTCGACACCCGTTGCGAGAATATCCCGCTTGAGTGCGGCAATATCGGTGTCATTAATCACCGGATGGCTTACTGCAGGGATGGGATCCTGCCAGGACAGCTCTTCCGCGGGGACCTCAGGGCCGATATAGCAAGCACGCGGCCCCATGTCCCGATGTGTCAGCTTGAACCAGGCCCGCGCGAAAGCGTCTGCAAACTGATCTGGATTCTCCAGAAAGCGGCGCGAGATCTTCTCGTAAGCAGGATCGAATCGCAGAGACAGGTCGGTGGTGAGCATCTGTGGTCGGTGCTTCTTGGATGAATCGTATGCATCCGGGATAAAGGCATCTGCGTCTTTGGCTACCCACTGGTGCGCGCCCGCAGGACTCTTGGTCAGCACCCATTCGAAGCGGAACAGGTACTCGAGAAAGTTCAAGCTCCATTGGGTTGGAGTCTTTGTCCAGGTTACTTCCAGACCACTGGTAATGGTATGCGCGCCTTTTCCGGAGCCGTAGCTGTTCTGCCAACCAAAGCCCTGTGCCTCTAGGCCAGCAGCCTCTGGCTCAGCATCAACGTGGTCCGAGGAAGCCGCGCCGTGTGTCTTTCCAAAAGTATGACCCCCGGCAATTAATGCAACGGTTTCCTCATCATTCATTGCCATGCGAGCGAACGTGGTACGAATGTCCCGAGCTGCAGCGACTGGGTCGGGGTTTCCATCGGGTCCTTCCGGATTCACATAAATCAAGCCCATATGAGCAGCTGCGAGCGGCTTTTCCAGTTCGCGAGAATGTATATCGCGATGGGGTTCTTCATCGGCGATAACAGCACCATGCTTGGAAGATCCGGCAAACCCGTGGGAATACCGCACGTCATTCCCGAGCCATGTGGTCTCCCTACCCCAGTATACAGATTCGTCCGCTTCCCAAGTATCCTTACGGCCACCGGCAAATCCGAATGTCTTGAAGCCCATAGACTCTAGGGCCACGTTGCCCGTCAAGATCATCAGGTCGGCCCAGGAGATCTTGTTACCATACTTCTGCTTAATAGGCCAAAGCAGGCGTCGAGCTTTGTCGAGACTCACGTTGTCCGGCCAGCTGTTGAGTGGCGCGAACCGTTGTTGACCTTGCCCACCACCACCACGACCATCAAAGGTGCGATAGGTACCCGCACTATGCCAGGCCATGCGGATGAAGAGGCCACCGTAATGGCCAAAATCCGCTGGCCACCAGTCCTGTGAATCAGTCATCAGATCCTGCAGGTCCTTCTTCAGAGCATCGTAATCCAGACTGTTGAAAGCCGCAGCATAGTCAAAATCTGGATCCAGTGGGTTTGAGGCTGCTGTGTGCTGACGGAGGATGTTCAGCTTCAGCTGGTCTGGCCACCAGTCGCGGTTCCGGGTGCCACTGCCCGCAACGTTGGGCTTCGAGGCTTGGTGGAAGGGACATTTCTCTGCCATGATGGGCAAAACTGGAGATTCAGTTGTAGCGTGTTAAGATTGAACTTGTTTATTGTATAAGAAAGAAATTATGATGGATTCAATTGTCTCATGCATGATATTCCAGCAGCTGGAGGTGAACAACCATGGTCTTTATATTGTTTCTTCACCACCATGACGACGAATTCATTAGTAAGGTGCCCTAGGTATTCATCATCCAAGCGAAAGCGGAGTGAATCCCACCGGCACTGAATTGATTCTGGCTTTCAAACCCTCCTGGTTCTCGACCATAGATGCTTATTCGCCGGGACATGCTCAAGCATTCTGGCGACGTCATTAGCTGTCCCACCAGAAGGTAAACTGTGCTGCCTGCCAGTATAGTGGATCGGCCCTCTCATAGTCAGTGTTGAGGATGGCTACAAACCATGAACGAATAGGCAGTCCCAGAAATTGCTCTATCCAGGGACCAATGAGCTAAGACTTGTTGACATAACAAGAAACTCGATTACTCAATAGGTGATCTGCAAGTGACTGATTTGCAGTAGTCCCCACCAACGATCTAGATGGCTTAGATTAGAAAGATTTGGCATCAGGCGCCGGTTTTCGGCCTGAAACTTTAGCAGTGGTAGGAGCTTAAGTGAACGTTAGCAAGCATCTTGGTCTCGAATCGATATTTAATAAGCAGTCCCCCATTTGCCTTCGAAGCGGATTAGGAAAGTTTAACTCGATTTGGTCAAGGGCGAGGTGGTCTTGGCAGCATCCAGCTCTCGAAGGCGAGTCCTAAAGTCTGTATTGAAACTTCACAACTAAGACCTACCGAGGTAACTCTAAGTACAAAAACGAATCGAATCGAGTAGATCTGGAGTCTTCCGCGAATACCCCTGCAGTGAATCAATATGCCTGGTTGCCGAGCTGCCATCCTCGGTAGCGTTCAAAACCCTCGGTAATAGACGTGCTAGTTTACTTTCTCTTAGAATACTACCATTGCTACCATACGTGGGATTCAGCCGGGGCGTCTAGAACACGTTTAATGGGGGGGAACCAAATGGGTAATCGTTTGGATGGGGACCCCGATTTGTAAACGCCCATTTTGGACGGGATGGCATGGATCCAAACTATCTGGTTTATCACTAGGAATGCCGCTGACCTCAAGGGGCTGGATTACTAGACTAAAGTCTTCGGCCGCCTCGGAACCCGAGTATCCTATGTCCTGAAAAAGTGGGCTGATCGAGTCGGTATGATGCTAGCCTTGTGGTGTCTGAGTCTTGTTCGGCGTGGAGTGGGTAGGGGCGATACTCAAATCAGGACATGAGGAATGTTTAGCAATGCAGAAGAACTTTGGAGAATGTCCCATAGAAATTGGAATATTTGAAATCCTGCACTTCGACTAATCCGTCTGCACACACTGTAGTAGCTATGGCAATGCTTCCATGTGTCGAAATGAGCCGTTCTAGCTATGTGTCTAATGATGCATTGAAGTTGGATCTTCTCTAAACAGTACCTTCGGTACTCCCACCTCTTTGATGCTATGCGGCATTGCGATACTTATGATCCAGCTTATTGCGACTGTAGCTCCCTTCGCCCCTCAAATCTACAACTCAATCATGTGCCGCTCAGTTCAAAGCCCACATATGTATCTCGCACCGCGTTCCCACCTAACAGATCAGGGTCAAGTAGGAACGTTTTGAACTGATTTATTAGCATGAGTGGCTTCATACTCAAGAAAACGCCGATTAAAAGCCGCTGGCAGGTAATCAGATTGAAGCTAAATGAGATCACTGGATCTACCTGGTAGGGAGGAACTCGGAGTGCTCAGGGCTGATTACCGAAATCCTTTCGATTTCTCCCGGTTTCACACTGTATGACTGAGCCAATTTCAAAGTGGCATCGGCGATATCTAAAGTTTTGTCAGCTCTGGTTATCAACATGCCTTAATGGAACACCCGACGAATATCGGCGCCGCCATTGCTCTCCAACTATCCATGCAGGTCATCTTAGATGTTGGGAGCTAGTTGTGCTACAACGTGCCCCTACTCGTAGACAATAATGTGCACAGGGTTGTCCAGACTGCTCTTCACGTGAAAAATCACCACTTATATTGTCGACGCCTGCTGCCGGTAGATCTTCTGGGTTGTTTAAGCGACCATCTAGTGGTGCTGGCAATGATCTCGCCGCCATCAATTAGAATTTATTACTTATCCTTGCTTGTATTATGAGCCGTCTAGTCGAAGGTAAAAGATCCCTATCAATCATGATACTAGCTAGTATCAAATCCTGAATCGGATCGGCAGTTGGACTCAATATGAAGACAACGTAGCTAAACGGACTATTCCTACTCTCTGTAGAGGAAAGCTAAAAACGAATCTATACAATGTATTCGGTTAGCAGATACCCAAATTGTGTAGAATTGCTAAATGGAAGTTCGGAGTAATTCGCGGACTGTATCTTGCTGGCTCGGGATTTTCCCGATACATCATTTTTGTCCCGGAAATGTTCCGAAAGACAATTCTTGACTCTTGCCTACGACCTGGTATCAAATGCAGCGTAATGTAACTACAAGTTGTCCGAATGACTTTCATTTGTCTAATCTCGGGATATTATAATCGAAAATAAAAGAATAAATAGAAAAAACCTGCAGTATTACATTCCGAACGGGCTAAGACCCTTGAAAAGGCACACTGTATCTATATTTTTTGCCAAACTGAGACATGAGAAGCTTGATCTGTCTTCAACGGATAAGGTTTTGATCGGGCAGCTATAGCGAAACAAGATGATGCAAGGGGAAGACATGACTATGCTTATTCCCTTGGATGAGCTGTGGAAGGGATTGGAGGCGGTGATATTAGTATGATCCTCGTCCCCGTTGTGTAGGGCTCGGTGAAATGGGCCCATCGCCTATGAAGGATCAGAATTGTGTAAACAGCCTATTAAACTACCACGGCTGTTCAGGAAGCGGACTTCATGGGTGATATACATCAGTATACCTATATTTTCACAATGCTTGTCTACTGGGTACTATTCTTTCTTTCTACCTGCTTCTAGGCAATCATCGGCTCATCACCGACTGCGCTTAGGGCTGTCCCGAAGGCGAGTATAGTCATTGTCTTGTTAAGATTCTCTCACCTACAGGATTTTGTATTTTTGACCTTAGGCCGTGGTCTGTTCAATTATCTTGATCGTACCTCATCCACTGCATTGTGGGGTATCTTTTGGACCCTAGTGGATTAGGCACAGTCATCGTCACAAATACTCCCCTCCTTGCTTTCCTTGCCGCTACGTGAAGTTTCGAATATTTTTGGGCAGTGGCAACCGCAACAAGCATTTTCAACAAGCAAATCGAAATACATTCATTCCTATGGTGTATCAGGGACCTGAATGGACAAAGGAATGATAAAGACGGGCGACAAAAAACGAGTTGATATGGGATAATAGAAGTAACCGTCGTAAAGCGTTAAACTTTCTTGCCTGTGTGACATGTGCTTCTAGATAATTTTTCGTGAGGATCCCTAGTTATATAACTAATTAACTTAGCTTTAATGGCGGCTACGGTGGACCAGTATCTGTCTTCTGAAAAAGATTTGCTAGGGATTTACTCCGTAATACAGTAGATCTACTTGACTATGTACTGGAAATTTCCTCTCAGTCTAGCAAGGGGGTCATCGCATATTCACACAATGTAATAGGCCAATATTACTTTTTGTGAAGGCCCTTCTCGTTTAAACGATTCTAAGAAAGAAAAAAAAAACGAAGATGAAAGACATCGTGGATCTTCAAAGATCATGTGAAGATATCTCGTGATACTGGAGCCCTATAAATTATCCCAGCCTCGGCATACTACATTGTCTCCCTGGAAATTTCTGCTAAAACCCTTGGGTTTCACGACAATAGGCAGTCCACCTCAGACGGCGTCTTCCTTCGCCACGTGTACTATCGAATTTTGTGGCTCAGTCCAGGAAAAACACTCCTAGCGAAACTCTGCTGTGTCAGAATCTTAACCCTAAGAGGCAAATGGAATTTTTGCTGAGGCGAAATCTGCTGAGGCGGTAGCGCTTGCGGCTAAAAGAACGTTGAGAAGGGAAAGTTAAAAACGAAAAAAGAGTCCCCAAAGAAGTATCGGATCGACAGGGCAAAGAAAGGGGAAGTTCCGTGCGAATCATCTCAGGAGAACCGTGTTTTTCTTTTCGTACCTATCTAATTCCTATGTAATGAGTACGTCCGATGACCTATCAGTATGATCCAGAGACGCTCTCCTCCGGAGTTCATTCTGCAATCCCAATTGAAAACCCAACACTCAACCGTTTCACTAACCCGAAGAATAAAATTAAAAGAGATGGTGGAGAATGGGCTCCACGGTGGCCATGGATTGGTCCTCATCAGATGATGGATCCACCTGCACCAGTCTCTGGATCGTCAAATAGGCGTTGGACAGTCTTATCAGGGGAATTAACTCAATACTTCTTTATGGAAAGATTAGCTTTAGGGGATATGCCTCAAAGGTTCCGTGCCTTTTCTGGAACATTTAGGAGACAGGTGTTAATTGACCAATAGTTGCTAGGGGATTTAGGGGCAATATGAGTTAGGGCTTGAATTTTATTCTAATTTTATTTTTCTAATTCTTTGTCTCCCAGAAGCTATTGATGCTGACTGTCTTTTTCCCTTTCCTTTTTTTTTTTACTGTTTTTAATTTTTGTTTTCGATCCTTTGTCCTTTTCCCTCTATAACCAGAGGGATCCAGAAGATTTTCGGTAGTTGTTGCTCAAAATCTAGCTTGGGCGTGCTACAGCGATGGCCGAGTTGCACAACAGAAAAGCCGAAAAGGTATGCGTTCATCTTGTATTTGGCTTAGAAACATAAGGAGCGAGGCGAGAAAGGAGGGGACCAGACGCAAGTCATTGCTGACACCCTTTTCCTATAGGCCGTCGAGAAAGACACCACTCCTACCCTGAAAGAGCTCAAGGATGCAATTCCCAAGGAATGCTTCGAGTCATCGGCCGTCACATCACTCTTGTACCTCGCTCGTGACATCCTTTACTGCGCCATTCTGACTGTCGCTGCCTTTCAAATCCACCGCATTCCTTCATTACCGCTGCGTGTCATCGCTTGGGCTACGTACGGTTTCTTTCAAGGCTGTGTCGGCACTGGAATATGGATTCTCGCACACGAGTGTGGCCACGGAGCCTTCTCGCCTAACCAGAGGCTCAATGACTTCGTCGGCTGGGCTGGACATTCATTCCTGATGGTACCCTACTTCTCCTGGAAGATCACCCACGCCCGTCACCACCGCTACACCGGTCATATGGACAAGGATACCGTGTATGTGCCGTGGACAGACGATGATCTAGCAAAGAAAAAGAACGTGCGGATTGAGCAACTGAAGCATCTGACTGAGGAGACCCCGATTGTGTCTTTCCTGCAGCTGATCGGTCACCAGCTGTTCGGATGGCAAATCTATCTCCTCTTGAATGCCACCGCAGGCTCCAAGAGTCTGCCTGAAGGAGCAGGAAAGATGGGACCTGCAAACCATTTCAACTTTATGGGGCCGCTCTTCACGGGCTCCCAGCGTGTGTCTATCGCACTGTCTGATTTAGGATTGTTGATCATGGGCTCCATTCTGTACTATGCGTCTACCCAGATTGGAGGTTGGAATATCGTGCTGTTGTACTTTATTCCTTATCTCTGGGTCCACCACTGGCTGAGTATGTCTCCCGCAACTCTTCTTAACATAGATTCTCTTTTCTTGTGACAGGCTATTCTAACATCAGCCCAGTTGCCATCACATACCTCCAACACACCCATCCCGACGTCCCGCATTACACAGCCGAGGCCTGGACCTATACCAAGGGTGCGCTCGCCACCGTTGACCGTACAATCGGCTTTATTGGCCGCCATTTCTTCCATGAGATCATCGACTACCACGTTGTCCACCATCTGTTCAGCCGCATTCCATTCTACAAGGCCGAGGAAGCGACCAAGGCCATCCAGCCACTGCTCGGCGAAGAGTACCACGAATCTAAGGACGAAAGCTTCCTGTATTCGCTGATGACGACATTCCGGAAGTGCATCTACGTTTCTGCGAATGGAAGCTCCCAGCCTGGTGTTCTGCATTTCGTCCGGGCTGATAAGAGCAACTGAAGAGTTTAAGAGTCCCTGGAGGGCTCTATTGCTCACAAAAGTGAGGCTCTGAGAGCGAGAAGATTTTTGCCAAAAATATAGATGATTTATAACATAGAGGGTTGCTTTTGGAGTTTATTGTGTCATTGCGATTGATACCGGCCCACTTGAGGTGGATGTTTGAGACTTTTGTTTCTAATTAATCACTTATAGACGGTCTAGTTTACGGGCAATTGGCCAAGATACCAATGGGAGAAGCGTTCAGAATCTTGTGTTTTTCTATAATTTTTGTAGATGTATGGATACCTTCAGAGTCGCGATCACTATTCAGGTCCCTTAGGGCTTCGATAATGAGACGCCTATGCCTCCTGTCACAGCAGCAACTGTCACATCATTTGAACCCGCACAAGGCAATCGTAGTCTGATTAGTTTGCAAGTTCTGAGGAAAGTCTATAGATTTATATGACTTGAATAGCTATGGCCATATGCTTCTATAGAAGGAATGTCTATTTGATAACCATGCCCTACAAATAAGTTACCACTGTTGCTTATAAGGTTTGTTGGTGCCTGGTCAGAGGAGTCCCGATTAAGGTTATCGGACGGTGATTAGCACCGGACCCAGTCATGGACGATGGGTCTCGTTTCCTTAGATCATTGGGTGGGGTTTTTATTCGAATGGGGAGCATGAGATTCCTAATTTAGAGGCCCATGTTGCCTTCTCAGACTCGATACCTAGACCGACGCTTCTTTACCCTTTACAGCTTTTCAAACGTCGGCGTGCGTTTCTCTACGCCAGCCGTCAAAGCCGTAGACACGTCGCCTGTTTGTATAGCAGCACTATTCCAAACAGCCGTGTAGCGAAGACCTTCAGAATGAATATAGTCGTTAGCCATTGGGCAACCACAGGGGTACAAGTCCAAAAGACTCCTTACCTTCGGCAATAGGATGGTCTCTGGACCAATTCAGCAGTTCCTTGGTTCCCTGCACTGCAACCGGGCTTTTCTGTGCAACAAGACTGGCAATATCCAAAGCCGCTCCCACCACTGCCTCTTTCGAATCATGAATCGAGTTTACGAATCCCACTCTGAGAGCCTCTTCGGCGCCAAAGATCCGTGCTGAAAGTGCCACCTCCTTCACCCAGCCAAAATTGCCTACGATCTTGGGTAGTCGGCTTAGTACACCAATATCTGCTGCCATCCCAATATCGACCTCCTTGACGGAGAAGCGAACATCCCGAGTACATATTCTGATATCGGCAGCGGCAGAAAGGTCGATCGCAAACCCGTACGCGTATCCATGCATGGCAGCGATGACAGGTTTCTCACAGCGCTCGATAGCAGTAAGGCAGTCTTGAAACTCAAGGATGTAGCGTCGAAGATTGAACGCTTTACGTGCGGTGTCGGAGCCGCCCTTATCATTGAAGAGCTCTAGGGGGGCCTGTTTGACATCCAGTCCGGCAGTGAAGGCTCTGTCTCCCGCGCCCGTGATGACAATTGCACGGACAGAGGAATCGGAAGACAGTTGATCGAAAACTTGACGCATCTCGAGCCACATTCTATACCCAGCGTCAGCAACGTCTTTGGCAAGCTTTCTCTGAAGGGTACTATGGCCGGTTGCCGGTAACATACGGCTCAATGAATGCATTTAGTTTCTCTGGGCGGTTAATCTCGACATGGGCGACGGATGGTCGTGCTGCAGGAAACTGGACCGTGAAGTATTTGTAAGAATACGCAGAGCCTCCGGTAGCTCCCATCTTGTCATCGACTTTGGTCGTTAGTTGCGATGTGTTTGTCTTGCTTTTCTAGCAGGTTTTCAGTTCAATTGGGAGGCAGTCGGATGAGGGAGTATATTTCAAGATACCCAGCCAGATTCTGGGAGGAAGTCGAGCTTTTATCCTCACCAGCTGGATAGCATATGGATCCCAGTTAACCTCGGGTATACTTGTTGATACAGGGTTCCTATCAGCAATTCCAAGCATAAGCTTTAGTATCAACCAAACCATAGGCTCCACTGTCTAGGGGTAGTTCTATCATCTAGCTTTCGTGGGGTAACCCGACTTCACCGGTGCTGTTCACTAATCTAAAAATGATCACGATATCCCCACATTTTACTACCAGATCAACCTCGGTCGGGATCATCTGTGTTTCACTATATCGTAGAACTTGGTGGCCCCTCGGTAGGCACTTTCAACGCGGTGTCATCTAGCTACTCGTAGAGGTTCTCGTGGATATACTTATCACAGAGTTAGGGTTTCTTGATAGACACCTGATTTCGATGGCCAATTGATAAGCTTATCGATAAGGCGGCCAGACCGTCGGCCCTGACGCCGGCGGCCAATCAGAAGCAGACCATTAGACTCCACTCCGCAAAAAGTCGGACTTTCAATTTTCACTCCGGGAACTATTTTGTATCTCCGCAAAAACAAGCCAGCAAAAGGGCGCCGTTCTTTCGTTTTGCTGTTTTTGGGTGTGACGTTCTGCTTTATTCTTTTGATTCAATGCAGCAAGCCAAGTGAAAAATCAGTTACAGCATCCTTTTTTTCTTACCAAAATGCAAAACATCGCCCACAAGCCAGGGGACGTGGCGCGAGAATCGCTCGCGTCGCCACTCCCGACAAACGGCTTGCAAGCAAAGCCCAATGTGTCGTCTTTAGGATCGTGGTCTCATATGATCGCTGGCGCGTGAGTGGTCCTGGAAGAAGTACTTTCTGGTTTATATACTAAGACTGGTGTCAATACAGCACAGGTGGAATGGTCACGGCGGTTCTCACAAGTCCACTCGATGTCCTCCGGACCAGGTACGATACAATCGCAGAAATCTTATACAGATTGTGTCAGTGGGTTAACGCAATTCGACACAAACATAGGTTACAAACAGACTACTACCAAACCCAAGCAGTCAAGCCTCATCCAGTGCCTACACAGCCCCATCTTCGTCCATCATTCTACCGCACCTCCCTCCTTCACTTCCGCGACACATTCGAGATCCTCTTCTCCATTCACCGCGTGGAAGGCTGGAGAGGTCTCTTTAAGGGCCTCGGACCCAGTCTGACCGGTGTCGTTCCGGCCAGCGCGGTCAAATTCTATACGTACGGAAACTGCAAACGGCTTCTTCCGGAGATAATCGGATGCGAGAAGGATTCGTCACTCGTGCATGCCTTATCCGCTGCATGCGCTGGAATTGCCACCGGCTCGGTTACGAATCCGATCTGGGTGGTCAAGACGCGACTTCAGCTGGATAAGGCCGGGGCCCGGCGGTATAAGAACAGTCTGGATTGCGCCCGGCAGGTTCTGCAACAGGAGGGACCAAAGGGCTTTTATCGGGGCTTGTCGGCGAGCTTCCTGGGTACAATTGAGACGACACTGCACCTGGCCATGTATGAGAAGTTCAAGGGGATGATCTCGAAGAAGATTGATCTCAATGAGAAGAGCGAAACAAACGGGTTTGTTCAGGGTCTTGCTATGAGTGGCGCTTCGGGTTTGTCGAAGTTGATCGCGTGTTTGATTGCGTATCCCCATGAGGTAAGTTGTGGAAGTAGTCTTCACAGCTTCGGATGTTCATCTAACCCGTCGCAGGTTATCAGGACTAGATTACGACAGGCTCCGATGGCGGACGGTCGCCAGAAGTACACCGGAATTCTTCAGTGTGCGCGGCTGATCATAAAGGAAGAAGGTGCGGCAGCGCTGTATGGAGGCTTGACGGCACATCTATTGCGGACCGTTCCCTCCGCTGCTATCACAATCGGTACCTATGAGCTGGTCCTCAAGGTCCTCGAGCGTCGCTAAGCTCTTGTATAAGTGAGGCCCAGACCTCGATATTTCCCTTCTCATGTATTATAGATGTACGATAGACCAGGTGCAACGATACCTTGTAATATAATAACGACATTGAAGATAAATGTTGATGGTCCTTCAGGAGATCAGGTCTGACAATGCGGCTTAGCATATCGACCGAGGCACTTGTCCCTTAGACGATAATCAGATCCGTTGAATATCGACCATGACCCTACTTGGCAGGGAATAGAGGCAAATGATCAATACCTCAGGCTGTTGGATCCTCACGCATTCTTACGCATGAGGGAACTCATTGAATCCTGGCCCCTTTCGTTTACTACGTTTAGCTAGTGGCAACTGATCCCATATGGGTGCAACCGCCCTATAGCTTGGATGTCGCACATACTCCCATCAGGCTGTTCATAAGATGAACAATCTAATAGCTCCACGGCAACCCCATCAGGGTATGCAGAACGTCATCCCAAACCCACCATACTCACGGAGAGATACACGCGATTGCCGCTCATGGAGGGGGCTTTTGCATATCACTCGCCCCTCAGATGCATGGCCTCGTCGAAGAGGGGCCCATTCATGTGCGTCATCATGCTCTTAGGGTAAGGATCTCCACGGGTCAACAGCGTCCACAAACGAGAGACTTATCAGAGACAGGCAAAGGGAAGCGGGGCAGCATAGAAAGGCGAGAGCCGATCTGATGCACGACGTCAGCTGCATTCTGACATGGGCATTGACACCGAGATTATCCGACGGACAGCCAATGGACTGCAAGCCATGGCACCTCGCACTGCTACTAATAGGACAGTCAGGGACAAGGGGATGATAGTCAACATCTACCAGTATCCTGTTGTATTGCCCATCAACTACGCTGAGCTTTCCACGCCATGGCCACTCAAACGGAGTCTGTAGTGGAAGTACCCAGAACCAAATCCACAAAGCCTCTGGAAAAGTATACCCATCTGCCCGAGTCAAAGCAAGATCGTGAGTCGCCAGAGATGCGACCACCAAACACAGAATGCTAAGACGACACAGTGAAATATGCGGACTTGGTTACGATTGACCTGTCGGAGTTTGATCGCCCTGGCGGCAAGGAGAAGCTCGCAGCGCAGCTAAAGGATGCCGCGCACGAAGTTGGTATATACCAATCCCATTTTCTTTGCCTGTCTCATCAATCTCACTGAACACCCAGCTGATGTACAGTTGAACAGGCTTCTTCTACGTAACCAATTTCGGTCTCACCCAAGAACAAATCGACCGGCAGTTCGCCATCGCCAAAGAATTCTTCTCGCTCTCGGAGGAAGAACGGCGTAGTTTCCGTGCCCCCTTAGAAGAAGGTATCTACAATGGCTACCGACCTCTGGGTTCGATCGAGATCCTGCCCGGACTCCGTGACAACATCGAATTTTATAACATTATGAAATTCCTCCCCCAATACGACCGGAACCACCCAGACGTCGTGAGGCGCTACTGGGAGGAAATCGAGAAGTTCCACCGCCACTGCCACGAGCATATTGCTTATAAACTCTTCCAGCTGCTGGCAATCATCCTGGAACTCCCCGAGGACCAGCTTGTGGACGGACATCGCTATGAGGCCGAATGCGACAGCGGTCTCCGCTACATGTGTTACCGGGCCCGCACCCCCGAAGAGAACGAGAAGTACAAGCATCTCTACTCCCGTGGACACACGGACAATGGCACTATCACCTTTGTGTTCCAACAGCCCGTCGCGGCCCTCCAGGTCAAGAAGTACGATGATTCAGAATGGGAGTACCTTCCGATCCGCCCAGGAACGCTGGCGGTGAATATCGCCGATATCATGACCATGTTGTCGAACGGGTGGTTGAAGAGCGGCGTGCACCGTGTCATTGTACCCCCTGAAGACCAGCAACATTACGATCGGCTCGGACTCCTGTACTTTGTACGGCCGAGTGATCGTTTGAAGTTGAGGAGTGTGGATAGCCCGTTGCTTCGGCGCGAGGGGTATCATAAAGATACCACCGACATCGATATCCCAGCACCTGAATGGACACGGGCGAGGATTAAGAAGAACTGGACTCGGTCTCCGACGGATTTGGGTGAGAACGTTACGCTGGGAGGATTCAAGGCCAAGGTGTTCTACGAATAACTCATTGTGTCTTCCCAGCCTGGCTCTGCGGGCTCTACTTAGTTTTTGATTCAACTCTTACATGGCCAATTGAACTCTCCTTATCTCGGAATTGAAGACTGATTCGAGTAACTTGCTTAACTGACCACTGGTAAGCTGCTCTGGATGGAGTACTCTATACCTCTTTGCCGACGAACCTTTCACAATGGGGCAGCAAAGCAAGGAAACAGCAGATCGGCGATGATGCACGGAGTACTATTTGTGTGGGGGTCCTTCTCACCATCCATACTGCGTAGTCAACGTGCTCGAAACTTGGCGTGACTATGAAGCTGAAGTGGGGTAGTTCGTCTGCGTTACTTGTTGGCCAGCGATCTAGAGCGCGTAGTAAGAGATCCACCTGAATTAGTTCAATCATGCAGAACGCTAATGACCAACTTGCAACCGGGCAGCCAGCGAGACCGATGATATACATTTGAACCCATTGGCGGGCCGCTCAAATCCGTTTGATCAGCGCTTTGGCCTCATGTTCTCCGGTCTCCACCACGCATGTCGCATCCTTTGGCGAATAATCCACGGCTGGGGTTCAAACCTCCATGCAACTAAAGAGCAGAAAGAGGGGGTTCTGCATAGACAAGAAGAGGGGTAGACGGAAAGAAACAGGGGGTACACGGTATACTTCATGGACTAAAAAGCTACTAATCAGCTAGACTCCGTCTACGCATTAGGGCTTAGGTAGCCACCGTCTCCATCCGAACTTTACAACTTATGCGGCCTCGTCCTCCCAGCCAAGGCAGACGCACGTAACATCTCATTTGTAAGGATCATGACGCCCTCGTCAGCACCAATCCCAGGCTTAGAGAGCAGGAATCCCGGTTTCGTGGCCAAGGCAACATGCGCCGTAACCCGGGCAGAAACATCAGTTTCATTGGCCGATCCTCCAAGACAGCAGCCCACGCCCTTGTCCTGACAATAAAGTACGGCGTCAATGCTGTTGTGTACCCCTCCCAGATCAGGCATCTTGATCTGCACGTAATCCACGGCGCCCGCATCGGCAAATTTTCGGATATCCTCCAGCGTATTGCACCATTCGTCCGCGACAATCTGGACGTGAATCGACCGCATCCGCAGAAGTTGCCGTAGATCTGCCAGTCGTCGTATTTGCTCAGACTGAGTGGGCGCGATGATCGGGGATTCAATGAGCAGATCGTATGGCTGGGCGGATCGCTGGAGCTGGGCCAGGAAAGACGCCAGGCTTGCATTGTCGGGAAAGAGATCACCAATTGTCCCGTAGACGTCGAAGTGGAGTCGAGGATGGTATCCAGGGCTTCCTCGCTCTTGAACACGTTGAGATACTGTCTGGGTGTAGTCTATCAAGGTTTTGCCTGCAGGTCCTATGTCGTGGACATGCACGAAGGAGGCATGGGGAAGCATTGGCACTCGTTTCATGATCATTCGGTCCAGCTGTAGGTGGTCGTTCCGGTGACAAGAGGCCAGGATGTCAATCGGATGGTGTGACAACGCAGTCCCCCATTCGCGTGATATGATCTCAGCCATAGTGCATCGGTGTGCTAATGCAGTGGCGGCGAGGAGCGCCTGCGTGATGCCATATCTCACGGCGGAATGCAATTTGCCCTGCTGCAACTCAGGCCAGGGCCCATCCATTATGATTGCATTTTCCCGGAATTGAGTAAGGTCACATGTAAGGAGTCGAGGCTTGACGACCGACTCTAAGATAGAGAGGTGGTCTTCGGCGACGAAGAGGGGATCCCGAGAGGCAGCCCCGGAAAAGATAACGTCGGCACAGTCACCCACTGCAATTGTCCCATTTGGGAGATGTAGGAGGATAGAGATAGCTTGACCAGCCTGTACCACGCTCTTAAAACCGGGTGTTTGCGGGGGTATATTGTCAACCAGTGGATCATATGTTGGACTCTGTCGAACGGCTTGGAGATCTTTCACGAAATACCCAGAGAGCCCGACAACGAATTGAATCTCAGATGCGTACATGGTACTTGATTAAATTGATAATACCTGATTCTTAAAGGTCTGGTACGATGCAAAGTACGTACATACATATATACTCCCGGGGGATATCCACCCAGTAGCTCCGTCTGTGGGGATGACTTCCCACCGGAAGGACGCTGGACATGGAGATGTGATCGGCGTCAAGATCCTGCGCCTAAATTGAACCCGTCTAATTAGTGATACTAGGATACCTTGGGCGATGTGTCCATCCGACGGAGTCGTCCAACTCCAGGATACAGGATGGCGTATGTTCGTCTACAATGTCGACACACAATTCATATCAGCTACAAAGACATAGATATGCTTGTATTGCCGAGGCAGCATTATCTGACTCTTAAATATATTTTTTGACAAGTCAGAAAGCAGTAGACACTTTAAACCTCCAGTAAAACCTCATCCAAATGTTAATTGACAATAATGAGACGCGAGCGATTGATATGACAGGAGTGTGTCATTGGGTCGTTTGACCGGGTGGACGTCGGGAGAGAAATACTACGAGGGGTAAATTGCTCCAGGGAGCACAAAGGCAATCGAGCTAAGACGTCTGTACTTTGGAAATGAAGGAAGAGGAGGTGAGTAGTGGTTGAGAAAAGGGATGAAGAGAGAGAAGAAAGGATGGAAGAGAGGAATGGTCTAACACGCCAACGGACATTGCGGGAAAGGAGTTAAATAAAACTAAAAAAGAATGACCGACGCAGGGATCGAACCTGCAATCTCTTGATTCGTAGTCAAGCGCCTTGCCATTGGGCCAGCCGGCCAATTGTTGAGAATTAGAAGCAGTAATTGCCTATATATTTCATTTAAATATGGTAAGAAAAACCACCTATCAAATTTGAAAAGTTCCCTAAAGAGGTTGCATATGTGTGAAGCCATCCAAGGTCCACAATCTTACCATAACTCGGAATCTAGCATGGTGAAACTGCTATTAACCTTTAGGAAAACTTTATCATTAGTTTGGTAGTGTTATTGAGCATGCTTTCGCGAGGTTTACCGAAGAAGTCACCTTGTGGGAAGTATACATACTCAAATCCTAGGGCTACTCTTGCCTAGTTAGCCAATAACTTTGGCAAATGTATCTAGTTTAACTCCCAGCCCCCAGAAAGACGCACCATGAACTACATCTAACGGAGCGAATACCAGCAGATGGATGGAAAACCTTTATCTTGGGACTATGACATACCTCAATTGGGGTTGATTGCCAAGTTTTGAATACGAGCTTCGATATAGCAGTTGAGCTACCTGGAAATGGGTAGAATATGAACTTATTAATGGTTGATTTCAAATCAGCATTGAGTCACAATAAGCTCTCCTGATAGCGCTTTCCCCAAAACTCTGTGCATATAAATGGGTCTGTGATGATGGTCTACCTTCAGCCACCCAAGGAAACAACACAACGATCCATATCTCACAATGTCCAAGCACATAAGCATATTCGGTCTCGGGGCCATGGGAGCGGCCCTCGCAGCCAGATACCTCGAACATGGCTACAAAACCACTGTCTGGAATCGAACCACTGCAAAGGCAACTCCGCTCGTTGAGCAGGGTGCCAAGCTAGCTTCTACAATCTCGGAGGGCATAAACGCCAGCGACCTCATCATTATATGCCTCCTTAACAATGAAGCTGCCGAGGACATTCTACGGGATGTATTCCACAGTTTGTCCAGCAAGACTATTGTCAACCTTACCAATGGGACACCGTACCAAGCTCGTAACCTCGCAGATTTCGTCACCTCCAACGGCGCACGGTACATCCACGGCGGCATTATGGCGGTTCCCGCTATGATTGGCTCTCCGCACGCTGTCCTTCTTTATAGTGGAGGGTCATTCGAGCTTTTTCAAAGCATAGAAAGTCATCTATCTCTCCTCGGAATGAGTAAATTCCTCGGTACCGATGCAGGGTCTGCCTCTCTGCATGACTTGGCTTTGTTATCGGGAATGTACGGTCTCTTCTCCGGGTTCCTGCATGCGGTTGCTCTGATCAAGTCCGAGCAGAGTAAGACAGCTACCGGACTATTGCCGCTTCTGACTCCATGGCTGTCGGCAATGATGGGATATCTTAGTTCTATCGCGAGTCAGATCGACGAGGGAGACTATGCCACACAGGGATCTAACCTGGAAATGCAATTGGTCGGAGTGGAAAACATTCTCAAAGCTGGCAAGGAGCAAGGGATCTCTTCGCAGATGATCCTTCCGATGAAAGCGTTGATAGAGAAAGCAGTGGGTGAGGGGCATGGGGGCGAGGATCTATCTGTGCTGATTGATTACTTTAAGGGGGAGAAAAGTTTGGAGTAAGGGGTCGCTATCTTGAGGTGTTGTGTTAAAGCTACTTTGTATCCATCCTATTAATATATAGTAGCACATAGCAAAATGGACCTTCTGATTTGTTACTACTTCTTTACACGTTTGGGTTTAGGAAGCGGGCCCTCCTGAATTTGCTGCTCACGAATAAGAAATGGAAGTCTGCAGGATGAAGGCAACAACGGACTAAAAAACTCGGATATAGGTTTTCATGAAGGTGAGATGTACAATAGACGGTGTAGCTAATAGGATGTAATATCCGCTCATATTTGATAGCTACTACATTAATATGAACGTATGTGTTTTACATGATGTTTGAATGACTCTGGTTATCAGTACTTTCGGTGAGATATATGTTGAAGGGTAAAGCTGGCATTCATGACAATTACTTGCTTAGATCCTAATCTAGAGGGAGGATGATCACAAGACAAGGAGGACCGCTACATATTTACAGCACCTTCATTCTATCTATGCATTACTTAGCATACGTATCGTAAAAGCCCACAGTAGTCTTTCCTCACTTAGATTCACCACTAATGCGCCTTCAAGAATGCCAGCCCACCATCGAGTGTCACTTCCGAGCCCGTAGTGAAGGTTGCCTCGAACGCGAGGAACAAAACGGCACGCGCGATTTCGATCGGTTCTCCAATCCTACCCAGGGGTGTAGTCTGAACACCCTGGTTTTCGAACTCCCGTAACTCATCACTCGAGGCACTTGCAATACCCATCGTTGGCGTTTTCACAAACCCGGGGGAAACCGCGTTGACGCGAATCTTCCGACTAACCAGCTCTGCTGCCAATGTCTGCACTAACGACCGGACGGCAGCCTTGGAGGCCGAGTACGTCGCCATGCCAGGGATACCGGCCTGGGTTGAGACCGCGGTAGTGAATACGATAGAGCCGCCATCTTTCAGGAGAGGGGACAGCTTTTGCACCACGAAGAAGGCACCGAATACGTTGGTGTCGAATGTTCGTCGGAAAGAGTCCTCTGACACGGTAGAGAATGGCTCCAGAGAGGCATAGCCAGCGTTGACAAAAAGAAGATCGATGCTTTGTCCAGGACCAAAGAAGGACTGCGCTGTCTGAACAAAATCAGATATGTCTGCAGTTGAAGTGATATCACATGGCACAATCTCGGCCTTATCCTTTAGTTGTTGCTTCGCTGCTTCGATGGGTCCAAGGCTTCGACCGGTGACCAGGACTTTTGCACCCCCGTCAACCAGAAGCTGAGCTGTTGATAGGCCGATACCATGACTACCGCCTATAATGACCGCGTTTTTGCCTGAGTATGATGCCATTGATTTGGGTTGGTAGCGAAAGAAGATTAAAAGATCAAAAACTGTAGACTTCTCGCAGGTAGTGCTAGAGATAGATGACTTCCTGTATAGAATGACTCTCTCGATTCCCTGGCCACAACCCTGTACTTATACTTCATGGACTTGAAGGTGCCTCCTCCTGCCCTATACGAAGGTCTAGCAAGATCGGAGCACGAACAACATCATGCTTCGTAATCATGCTTGGCATTTGTTAATGGAAACGCCTAGCTGCCATCAAAAGTACCATGATTGTATATAATTTGATTATAAATACAAGTTTGTTTTAAGGTTTACATGACTCTCAAAAAGTCTTGCGTTCGAGAGTGACGTAATATTTCTAAGCAATCTTCGATGTAATTCTATGCCAAGGGTTGAAAAAAAACAATATTGTTTCGTTGCTGGATTTTGGCATTTCAGAAAACAGTGCTCTTTGGTTCTCAATCGACAATTGTTAGAGTATTCAGTTATGTAGTATCTTTGAACATATATGAGTTCTTCATGATCTCACTAGATTGGGGTCTTCCAGCAAAAGAATGCGTTGCACATTGCACCCTCGCGGATATACATACTACTGACAGCTGGTAGTTGGTAACTAGCTACATGTATATGTGCCATAGCACGCCGGGATTTTTTACTGCATAGAGCTTTCTTCTAGAGTAAGCACCCTAGATTGGGATTAGACGAATTTGTGATTACTTTCTCTCAAGATCCTTCTACGTAGCTCATGGATGGATGCATTGTGAGAATATGCAAGGACGCAATCTGGTGGACTCCTGACTTTAGGAGTGTCTAAATAAAAGATTCAAGTGTTTTGATTGGATAAATATGTATAATTATAACTAACAGTGAATGAATGAGAAGTTAAAAATACAAAGTGTTGTCGACCACAGCTAACATCATCACCTCTTTAGGCTTTCCTTGATCTTCCACCACCTAATCTAGCAGCTAGCCAGGGGCTGCTTGAACTTGCAGGTGTTGCTAGCGCCGGAGGAAACCTTCTTGGGCTCCTTGCCGTTGTTGTCGGTACCCTGGTACTCGACACAAATCTCCTTAACGCTGCTAGCACAGCCGTCAATGGTGGCGGAGTCGCCGAGGTTAGGGTTGATGCCGACAAGAGTCTTGCCGTTGCTGGCCTTGACACCGCTGATCTGAACGGTACGCTTGAACTGCTTCTTGCAGTTGCCGCAGGAGCGGTACAGCTTGCCGAAGTTCTGGACAGTGAAATCCTGGATGATGGCAGAGCCGCCGCTGTTGTGCTGGATGACCTTGTCATCGGCGCCCTGGGCACCACCGCCAATGACCTTGTGGACACCGTTGCCGGTACCCTTGAAGGTGAGGGCATCTATACATGTTTATTAGTTCACCGAATACAATGAATAGGGGAGAGAAGAGGTGAGATGGCGAATAAACATACCCTCGCAGACCTCCTGCCACCAGACGTTTTCAATGGTGCAAGAACCCTCGCAGTGCACACCCTCAATCTGGTCAGCACCAATGATGGCGTTGCGAAGGATACCGCCGTCAGCGACGATGAAGACAGCGTCCTTGTTGCCACCCTCCTTCTGACCGGTACACTTGACACCACGGCCGAAGGTCTTCATGCCACCATCATAGGTACCCTTGACGTAGTAAGGTTCCTTAAAGGTCTGGCTACCCTTGGAGGCGGGAATGGGGAATGCAGCACGCTCGTTCAGCTGGTGGAACTTTTGGTGCGAGGAGGCATCGTGAGGGCTGGCCAGAGCCGAGGTGAGGAGGAGGGGAACGAGGAGAAGTTTCTGGTACATGGTGGATGCGAGGAGTGGTTGATAACTTGATAGCGAAGAGAAGTTTGATTTGATTGTTGCTTTGCTTGTCTAGAAGACTCTAATGAGGGCAATGGCGAGGAATTTATACTTCCTCCAGGGGTATACAGGACAGAAACTTGAATGATTACATAGGAATGTACAATCTAATTGTCTTGGTATGTCTTGTTTCAATTTAACACACACGGCATGGTTGAACAACCGGATGTAAAGGCGAAACAGCGGTCAGCCTGAAGCTCTCCCTAGAAGTCCACCAGAACATATCCTTGAGCCCTTTGAATGGGCTCTTTGGATGGGTGTCTCCACTCGGACCTACCCTCGCTGAGCATTTGCCGGCATGCTAGTTGACAGGGTCTGTTGGCCCTGACGGATTAAGGCTTCTTTGAGTATCAACCCGCGACAACCGGGCTTTTCTCCGGACATCCGATTGGCGGTAATGAGTCAGTAGTTTGGCCCTCAACAGCTAGTTAGTGTGTCAAGGGTCAATTCCAGGTCTGTGTGGCGAAACAATCTAAAGGGTCCTGACTCCTGACTCGGGCTGATCCCGGATCAACTCAGGCCGAGCCTTGCAACAATAGGCTTCACACGAGCAAGAGCTATAATATTGCGGCATGGCCCACCTAATGAGGAAAGTACGGGGAGGACCCTAGTCTTCTAATGGGCTTCTTTGGCTATTTAGCTATATTAGGGACCCTACTTGTTTCACTATAACGGGACCTTTTCTGTGGCGCAGCAAGCTCGACTCCCAGCGACTAGAGACGCCGGTACGAGCATTAGTTCCACCATCAAACTAGTAACCGTGGATCGGACAAGTGGGAAGTTCTGCCGGGGAGAGAGACGGTCTGCGATTCCCGACAGTTAATCTACGGGCTAATTGACTCCGTTTGCTAGCATAAGCTCTAAATGTATGATGATGACTGCTCTGATACTGCTCAACCTAATAGCCTCCCGTGATCTCCGATCCTTGATATCGTCGGGAATGGGTGATAATCGCAGGTCAAATCCCGCAGGGTCAAATTACCGACAATGAGCCAAGAGACTCCAAGACTTGCCAAGCCAACCTTATGTTTCAAGTCGGCTCGGGGAATAATTAGTGTGGCAGACATGGGCCAGAGCCTAATGGGCCATCCGGAAGTTCCTGCGCGGAAAGTTGTTAATTCGCCGTGGTATCGCCGTGATGTCGTGCGCTTGTACGGACTAGAATTAGCATCATCTTGATAACCAATCGGTTCGTGACAATGCGACCACACATATATGCAGTTGCCAGTTCCTCTATATGCCACACCGGAAATTATCCTTGCACGTGTTTATCACCTTATAGATATCGGTTAATTGGCATTATTATGTGCTTTTCCCACATGTGCGGCAACTCCGGGAGTTTCGGGCGAATGCTTCACAACAACAATGTCAAAGGGTGACGGTTTCTCAACTATATTCTGAAGATAGCCCCTTCCACAGGATAAGATAAGCGAGTGATAACTTCATGGGACAGGGGTGGATTGGTCAAAAACAACTAACCATGAATATTCGGAATTCTGGTCACTTTGCTTGTTGGCCACAAAAGAAAAGAAAAATGGCAGGAGGAGCCAGCTCACAAAACACTTGCCGCCGTTAGTTCATCCCTCAAAGTTCTAGATGCTGCGGAAGAGAATGAGTTCTTGCTGTTTTTGTTATCACCTAACTGAATTGCTAGAGGACGTTGGACCATACCACCCACCGTTACTCACAAGTTGACATTATCCCCGCCATCATGAAAAGAACACGCTTAATGCTGTAACATTTTACATTGGACCCACTCCCCATACTTCCGGAAAACCAACACATCAAAGCCAGGGCTTTCTGTCACTCAAGATAGCCTATAATCACAAGCTAACGTAGTCGAGAGCTTTTAGACCTGCCGCGGGATGATCGAGTCTTCCCATGTTCAAGCATTTGATCCATCTGTGTCAGGAGTCAATGTCACGGAATGCATGTTGTTGCTTCCTCGGGGACTTCAACATAATCGAGAGATTGAAGGGTGGAGTTGAAGGACACAGATCAACTTAAATAGAGGTAGTGAGGAATTACATTCTTCAAGCCCCACGGAATAGTTCCTAAGTACTTTGCGAGGCCTTATTATATGGATTCTGATAGCACGATTAGGAAAATTTGAGTTCAGTAGTACCACCACGGAGAATGAATGAATTTAGATCTATATCGTCTTTTCGGTGCACCTAGGGATTCGGGAAGTAGCTACTTAAGCTATATTCAAGGTTCATGCCAAGAGGAATCTAGCAGCATTGACTGAAAGTCTAGTAACGCTGACCTGGACGCTTGGGTTGTTCAGAATGATCCACCACCTGGTACCCTTGCACCATGACGCAGGGCAACACCTGATTGGCTCCCCGAGTCGGGTGTGATGTGGAATAGAATCAGATCAATATGTATGGACTACTTGGAACACCCAATCCATACTAGTATACGCAGGACCGGAAGAACCCAAGATCTGTCGATTGATTGAAATCCGGCCGGAAAAAACATGAGGATTCTGGCGTACATCACGCGATAGTACACTATCCCGTATCGGGCAGTTCCGGAGGATATCTCGGATTACCCGACTGGGGGCGGTGAACCAGAGATCTGCAGATCGTAAACAGCATGATTTCAGCTTCCCCTCCCCCCGTCTCTCTTTCTCTCTGTTTTTCTTTCTTCCGACTTCCAATCTCTTCATCAGACCGAGGAAGATGTTTCTGAACTTGTCTACCCTCCCTAGGGGAACCCTGAAACCATATGCGGCTGAATTCCTCGGAACAGCCCTCCTGATTGTCCTGGGAGATGGAGTGGTTGCACAATGTCTCCTATCGGATTATCAATATGGCACTTGGCTCTCTATCAACATGTCCTGGGCAGCCGCGGTCTGTCTCTCCGGCTATCTTGCCGATCCTAGTCCAACCATTAACCCCGCCGTCACCATTTGTACCGCGCTCATTCGGCCTACACCAGGACAATGGAAAAAGCTGCCGGGTAAATTGCTCGCCCAGTTTCTAGGTGGTTTTGTTGGTGCGGCCCTTGTGTACGTCAACTACCGGTCGGCCATTGAGTCCTGGGATCCCGAGTATACCATTCCAGGCGGATCAATTTTGAGTCCGCAGGGACACCATTCGGCAGGCATCTTCTCGACTTATCCTGCCTCCACTTTGGGGTCCAACTGGGAGGCTGCCTTTAACGAGCTGCTTGGGTCGGCAGTGCTCATGTTTGGAAGTCTTGCCATTTCAGACCCATCGAATGCTCCTCGGTTCTATTCTCCCCAACTTTCCAGTTTTCTGCTCCTTCTTGCGATCGGTGCTTCTTTGGGTTGGCAGACCGGATATGTACGTGCCTAGTTGAAATTGAAATTGGAACTACAATGCGCTCTTGCATTATATACTAACTAATTACTTAGGCTATCAACCCGGCGAGAGACTTCGGCCCGAGACTGTTCTCTGCCATCATCTATGGTAGAGAGGTATTCACTGCAGCCAACTATTATTTTGTCGTCCCCCTGTTCGCCCCAATTATCGGCTGCGTTCTGGGAGCGGCAACGTATGACTCTCTCCTCTATGAAGGGGAGGGATCTCATATTACGGATGCTCTCGATAAAGTTGGGGACCGGGATGGATCTCTCCGACTGGATTGAGTAAGCTACATGACCGGTGATCGATGGCCGGTGAACATAGCGATGATGGAATGACGTGTTATTTACCCGGGCATTGGATGATGCTACGCGCAAGATATTGATCGAAGACCTTCTAGATACGACATGATGCTTTGTATGGATATTACCACACTTGAAGTTGCTTGAACCTTTATAAGTATGATGCTGCCGTTGTATAGATGACGCTATAGAGTATAGATTTCATCGTTGAATATATGTTTTGTGTATACATGCTTGTATACGTGTTACTCCAAGAAGGTACTTCCGTATAGATCAAAATAATGTACAAGGGTACCAAACGTACAAGTAAAGCGGGATGAGAAATGCGTGTCGTTTATATGTGCTGTCATACTAATGGCTCTCATCACGCCCGACTGTGGAATCTCTTCCACTATGTAACTTGGGGAGTGGACAACCTTATCCCGATAGAGACACCATTGTACTCCTAGAAATCCGCAGAATGCTACATTGCCCCAGATGGTTCGCCCTGTATGATTATGGTTAATTTGACTTGTGTAATTATTTTGTTATTCACCTCAGTGGCCACTGGTTCGGCCATTGTTCCTGCCTATGCAATTGCCTGTGCTTTTGGCTCACTTACATGAGAAAATCTGACATATAGTCAAAGGACCTTCGAACTTGATACTAGCTTGGGTGTTCTTAGCATTAACTATCCACCAATAAGTAATTGAATACACACAATCGTCAGTTCGAGCAGTAACACTATCCCAACTTAGCTTGTGGGGGCTTAGTTTGATACGTCGCATCTTTTGCAGAAGCTCCGGGATATTTCAAGTGCACAGTGTGCAACGAAGGCATTGTTAGACACACACAGTCTGATATACCTCATGTACTGTGCCGCCGACACGCTTCGCTTTACAGACGGATTAACTGCTTGACAACGGCATTGCTACCCGGCCTCACCAAGTAACATGGTCAAAACAGCTTGTTGCTGTTACTCGGTATCCATGCCGTTTAGCGATTGTAATCTACCGCATGACATTGTGTTTACCTACCACGGCTCTTCTACCAACCCTTCGGGAGCCTTGTCTCACGCGTAACATCTGACAACACAGACACGATGGATGGGATACTCTTGCTCTCGGTAACTTTAATGAGTTGAGGATCTAATTGTGTGACAGTCCAGGGCGTTTATGAGCGAATGTTCCGTGCAAACCAAGCTTTTAGTATGAGATATTTCCTGACCTGGAAAGCCGAAGAGGGGCCCAGGCTTCATACAATGGCACCAATGCAAAGGCCTGCTGGGTTCATGGAAGAAAAGGTGATAAAAATAGTATCTTTAAATTGAACACCCCAGAACGCCTAACACAGGCGTCTAACCACTGCTTCAGGGTATAAATAGCGGGCTACTTCCCGAACAAGTTACCTGTTATTGCAATAAAGCCACTCATAAGGAATAACTCGGTGGGAGGAGACCGTATAAAACTGTTATCAAGAGTATTTTCAAATGAGGCCCTCAACCATCCTTGTTGCTTGCGCCAGCCTCGTCGCCTCTGCCGTGACGAGGACACCAGCAGCAACGCCTGCCGCACACAGTGGGCTGGTGGAAGGCTTTTCGTTTCCCGAAAAGGGCTTGTCAATCAAATTTGGTATGTATTCAAGACAAGACTTCAAGTAGACATCCTACCATAAACTGACCACCGGCGCTAGACTCGAATTTTGCCGGTTTTCAGGCATGGTGCACCGCGCCAATTTGTATGGCCACTTGCGCTCGGCTTGGCTATAGATGCTACCGCTGTGTTGCACTGAATTGCATGTGCAGTAATGATGACTGTTGAAAGGGGTCTGTGAGGGTGCGTGCTGTTGTTGGCCAGAGTGAAATGGAGACTGCACATGGACCAGCTGCGGCTGGTTAGGTATTAATTGGCGGGCTGCGGTCTCGATCTATTCTGTCGTTCATAGTACTGTAGCCTCCGAGGTTACTACTGTGCTCCAGCACGGATTTGTGGCATTACTGGTCGACGTACTGTGTCTCTAGGGGCTGTAACACGCAGTCTTGGTTATTTATGACGACTGAGTTGTTTGTCTGACATCATGGAATTACACGCACTTTTGGCGGACTTTCAAGGCTGTTTTTAGGTTTGCTTTATACCAGAAATAGTTCGGATTTGATATTTCACGAGCTTGAGAGATAATTCTGGGGTAGCTTCCATATACAATATATGTGAAGTATGTGGTTACTTAAATGCTGATCATGCCGTCCTTGAGACTTGTGGCCGGAAGGGAAAAGCCGTCTATGTATTGCTTTTCAACAATTCACTCTCAAATTTCATAACTCGCTGACTTTAGCTTGGCATAAGTAGTTGAGAATGGAGTCAAGTTGGTTTCGCTAAGTTCCTTCTTGTCGTAAGACGCCCACATAAAAATTAATAATTATTAAAGTTACTGTGATGGATGCTGCTAGCCTCTAGTTCTTCGCACATCGGACTTGCTATCTCTCTTTCATGGGTCTTCTAGTACCCATCCATATGCTTGAATCTGGATGCCACCGCTTTACGAGAATCTATCACTTACGGCCCGTTCAGCATCCGAACTAGTAACCACATCATTAGCCTGTATAACATAGAATGACCATAGTGCAAATGACATACTAAGACTCCCTTGCACCCTTCTCAGCCTCTGCAAGCTTGGCGCAAGTTTCTGCAACTTTGGCAGCCTCGGAATCTAGCTGCTGGAGAAGTTGTCTTATCGCAGCCTAAATGCGGTATATCAGATATGACAGGATACCTGAAGTTGGAATTAAGATCCTTACCTGTGCGTTGCCCTGCCATTGTTCGGCCAATGACTTGTAGTATTGGGATGCTTGCTCGAGTGCGGAATGTGCCTGGCGGCATGCGCTCTGCTGGCGTGCCTCAAGATTGGAAGGTGTTGCAGCGGCAGCGGCGAAGGTAGCAAGGAGAGCGGCGGAGATTAACTTGGAGAAATACATTTTCAATTGCTAGTGGTTTCAAGAAGCAAAAATGTTGTGTGGTGTATATTGGATCTTCTGAGAATGCTGATTGAAATGAAATCGCATAGGCAAGCTGCGTACGCTATTTATATGGATAAAGTGTTATTCTCATGATACCTTCAGTGCCCGAAGGAAAATCAAACACAGCCCCCGCTAAGCCATTGAGGCGCGATGTCGCATTGAACCTTATAGATAATATCCAATGAGGCACTATGAGCCAAGAATTATGTCCTCTTCAGGTGTTCTAATTAGACATTAGGGTAAAAGCCATTAGACCGCTATTGACAGATCGTCGGGGCTTCACTCGTATTCACAGAGACTGCCAAGGCCCTTTCGTATCCTTCGGGGGATAGCCAATCAATGGGGACTTTGGTCCCTGACTAGACTTGGCTAAATAAGGGTTATTAGCCGCTGGAAGTCATGAATAGTGACATGTCAGCCGCTCACTTAAATTAGATCCCGCATGCACCTGAAGGCACTGGTCGGACCTGACATCTCATTGGGTGACCAGACCATCTTTGTACCTGAAGTGATGAGTTCGGTTGGCAATGCGTCGTTCGGAAGGGACGTTGAGGGTTTAATGAGATTCTACGAAGACTGCCGGCCTTACGCACCTTAGCCATTAGAAGCAATATTACCTCAAAGGATGAGTTGAAGCAATATAAGAACGGTGAGCAATGGAGGGTCCTCAAATAGGTCATGGTTCTTAATAACGGCGCCCAAGAGTCAAGCGGATCGATTTGAGTCAAGCCTAGAGTCTGCGCCAGCGATAGGCCGTCCAGCCCGTGTGGATACCGAGCCTTGTTTCTCAGCCTCTACTGGATAAGCGAACCTTGGTCTGGCTAGTGAGAGAGACATTTCGCTTAGCTTCTAACATGTGGGTAAGGAAATTGACGTAGATTCAAGTGAGCTCCTAGTCTACATGTTAAATCCTGGTACAAGATCGTATCGTGTTTCTAGGGAAATGATTGGCTGTGAGAGGGTATAAACCAATGCACTCAATCCTAAAGTTGAACCTCCTAGAGAAAAGCCCATACCCATATGATTTTATGCTTCTCATTCATGGTAATCAATGTGCGGCCGTAGTCGAAAAGAAAACGTACAAATTGGAGAACATAGCTGTACTGGTGACTGGACCAAAGAACTTGGCTGGCCAGTCCTTGAGATTCTATTTGGCTCCGTTATGGACTCTAGAACGTGCCAATCGCACCCTATGCCACTACTAGGGTTAGCAAAATCCAAGCTGGTAAGAATACTCATAACATACTTCGCCGCATGAAATTGGCTCGTATAGAGGTGGATGCTCATCATCCACGCAGGATGGAACAACCTTACAGACCGCCTCGGGGTTGAACCCAAAGAAAAATGGCATTGAATAGCGCGAGTCCGGCTGACGGTTATATACCCTGTGGACCGTAGATTTAAACCTATTGTTTGAGAGGCGTTGAAGGAAGTCCCCAATGTTGACTACCAGTGTTCCTTCAATTGGGTGGGCGTCAAGCCACTCATCCTGGGCTGATAATACCTGCAAGCCACCGGAGTTGTCCTGCCAGAGCAGGGTGAAACATTGGATGTCGGTGTGGGATCCAATGCCAACGTCAATATCCGAGTCCGCTGTGACACCTGGTATTCCCGGATAGTGGATATAGAGTGCATCTGCACCCGGATGAGTGGTAACATCATCAAAGTAGTCTTCTCGTTCGCCGAGCGCGAGAGCAAAAATGCGGACCAATTTTCGGGCTAATGCCAACCGACTCTGCCAGAAGAACACAGTCACTTCCCGAAACCCTGGAAGATGGCTAGTTTCTTTCCAGACATAGTCACCATCGTCGCGAGAGTTGTATTCTTGTTCCAAAGCGCTGTCAGGGTCGGTGCAAGTTGGATCAATTCTTGGGTCGTATCTCATGGAGAAAGTCTCCTTGAGATCTAACGTCAAATATTAGCTAACAGCAGGAACCTTGAACAAATTACTTGCCTCTCGTCTCTTTACGATTGACCTGTGTGCTCCCCACTCCGTGGTAACCAGCTGAAACCTTTGAGGCACTAAAATCAATCTTCATCTTCTCATTTAAGGGTTGATCGAAGAAGGTCTTTGCTTGCGACAGGGAGTTCTGAACTAGTTCCGTGGGATCCCATGGTTGCGGATATAAAAGAAGCCCGTGTTCTCAGACGCTGCTTTGATCCTGGAAGCCAAGGTTTTTCTTTCCTCCAAAGTGCCGTCGATGGATGCTAAATCAATGACTGGAATTTCATCATCTGTTGGCAGTCTGGGGGGTGCAGTTGACACGCGGCGCAACACCGTGCCATTGGCGCTCAAGAGTTCAATTTGTGTGTATGTCTGCGTAGTCATGATGCAATGGCAGGAAACTATAACTTCACACAAGAGACCTATGTCAAGACAGTTGACTTGAACCTGGTTAGTCCGGCTTGGTATCACTGTATATATACCCCGCGCCACCTCGGCAATCACCGATGAAGAGGCTACGGCAGTTCATGTGGGGAAGATAAGCCATGACATAACCCTAACAAAGCATTGGTTGACGCAGGGAACGATCCCTGCCATATTTCAAGCCTTATCAGGATGCAAGATCCGGTGATATGGAGGATTCTTTGTCTGGTGCGCCATGCGCGGGGGTTATCTTTTTGTACCACTTCAGAAAAAGCATTGAGTCGCAACTCGGCTGACTCCGTGAGCTGGCGATGCGTAGCTATAAATCCGCCTGCAGGAGCTGTCCGTTGCATGATACCTTGCAAGGTTGTGTATTACATTATGCAGGTTCCTCTTCCTGTATAAGTCACTATGAAAGTATTAGCTACTCTGCACGAGAGATTGATTGTGAGAAGTGTCGACCGAGATGGCACCCCTCGGACGGTCGAATTCCTCGACAATGACTCGATAAGGCCAACAAAGGTGCAAGATCGAACATGGACTCATATCACTTATTTAGCCTTTTGGTTCTCGGCATCGGGAAATGTGAGCAACCTCTACGCTGCTTCGACCGGCTTGACAGTCGGACTGTCTATGTGGGAGTCAATTATCTGTCAACTGGGGGGACAGATCTTAGCAGGCATTCTCATGGCTCTAAATGGCCGCGCTGGTGCACTGTATCGTATCCCTTTCCCTGTTCTCTGCCGGTCCAGCTGGGGTCCACTTGGGGCTCTTTGGTCTACGTTTAACCGTGCAGTAATGGCCATTGTCTGGAACTGTGTCAATGCTGTCCAGGGTGCGCAGTGCCTCAAGTATGCCGGCCCTGCATGTGCAATTCATAGCCATTGTCATCGCTAATATGAGCTTGCCCAGCGTACTGCTGCGTTCCATTTTCCCATCGATGGCGAACATTCCTAATATGATGGGCTCTAAATCTGCCCTTACCAGTGCAGGAATGATATGCTTTTCCATCTTCTGGTACTTGCATCCATGGTAGCCGATTTGTACCTCGCCGATAAATTTGACATTATTTAGGTTCATCAACTGCGCATTTTTATTTACCCCTATACCAAAAATGAGGATATTAGTTTACATCAAGGTGGTAGCTTATTATAGTGCCACTGTCGCTATGCTAGCTTGGACACTCTCTTTATCTGGATCTTCCAAACATACCCTTCGGTCGCATTCAACTATCCACGGCACTGAGAAGTCTTGGATGGTTGTCAAATTCTTCTGGCTAGGGCTCGCAAGTGTTGCCACCTTCGTCTCCAATGCTGCCGATCTTCAGCGATATGCTAGGCGACCGAATGATGTTATTTTGGGTCAAGTGTTCAGCTTTCCTGTGGCCAACTTTTATCATTTCCATCATGGGCTGTGTGATAGCTGCTACCAGTGAGCCTATATTCGGGGAGGTATGTTTTGAAACGAATATCCCTCGTTAGCAACTGACCTGACCACTTCAGCTTATATGGAACCCTATCCATATTCTCAAACGTCTCATGGAAGGTGATCCTATACACCCGGGAATCGAGCGGGCTGCTTTTTCATTTCTCTTGGCTTTGTCTATTCAACTATCTTCACCAATATATTCGAGAACTCCATACCGTAAGCTGAAAACATATTGCTGTTGTAGTCGCTCGCTATGATCTAATTCACATACAGGATGGGAAACGATATAGCAGCCTTGCTCCCCAAATACCTCAACGTCAAGCGCGCCGTTTTCATCTGCGCAGGCAAGCAAGCTTTAGCCGAAATTTCAACTAGCCTCTGGTCGCTAATTGATGAGTACAGTCCTATCGTACGCCATTTGCCCGTGGTATCTACTGTCATCAGCAGCTGTTTTCATCAAGTTTCTCTCCTCCTATCAGATCTTTCTCTCTGCCATTGCAGGAATCCTGCTCTGCGACTATTACCTGATCCGCCGAGGCCGCCTTTGTATCCCAGAGCTATACACTATGAATCCAGAGGCTCGCTACCACTACCTGCGCGGAATCAATTTCCGTGCTTTCGCAGTATATTTGGTCTCAATAGGCCCGAGCTTTTATGCATTTCCAAATCAGCTTGGTGTAAAGGCGCCGCTGTCTATTCAGCGGTTCTATTACATTTCGTATCCGATGGGACTGCTGATTGCATTCTTGGGATACTATCTATCATGCCGTTGCTTTCCCATCGTGGGAATGGTGAGAACTTGGGGTTGGCACGAGCCTAGAGAGTATATTGATGATCATGACTCCACCAGAGATGATGCTACAATAGACTTTGACGCTGTTGATATCTCGAGGCGGGGGAGTGATGCGTTTGATTCCGTTTTTGCAGAAGGTATAAAGCGAGATGAAGATATAAAACGAGCTATCGCTTGATCTATACTATACTGCTGAGTGCCCTTTCCCTAATTCTTTCTTTTTTCCTCGAAAGACTAGTTTTTCATTGAGGGTGCACTCACTACCAAGCTGAATAGGGGTAGCGGCGAGCGTGGATAGCTGGCCTCATGCCTTTTTTCTTTTTATCTTTTACTTCATTTTAAATTTTACCTTAAGTATACAAAGTGGTCTCGAACTCATCGCTCTCGTATCGCCATTCTCGTTTTGCTCGTTTAGGTTATGCTTTCTGTGAACCACTCAGCATGGATTCGCGTCATCGAACATAGCAAAATTGGCCTTGTTGCCACAGGGAAGAGCACCATCAATTTCACTATGAATGTTTAAAGAAAATACGGAGCACACAACCCATTAAGTCACAGTTCTGCTTAAAAACATATCCCTTGCATGTTATCATGCACTCGGTAAGGGTTTCGCTACGATCTACCAAAGGCGCGTCACTCTCGGTGACACCTGTCGCAATAATTTGGATATCTTGCTTTTTTATCTCTTTTTTATGGGCTACCTCATAGTTAATATAAACGCTTTCGAGCAGAGGAGAGTACCATTCCGAAGCCATATACACGAATGACAACCACACAGTTGCTGATCGGATATATGTATTCGAGGTATAGCAATCACGTTAACAATAACTAGTCAATCATTTCCCTAATATCGCCCAATAGACAACCGTAACATCTCACAAAGTAGTAGCCACAATAGAAGAATCAACCCCATGCATGACCTTGGGAAACTTGCACCCGTTATACCCAGGACCCGGGCAATTCTCTCTGGGACACCGATGACCACAAACACAGCTTTCCTCCGCACACCATATACCCCTCGGACAGACTCTCAACCGAGCAATATACCTCAAATCTTCCACCTGCTGAGGCCGAAGCCGAGACTCATGATCATGGTTGCAGTTTTCCCCGTAGGGACATAAGCCCACAATATGATATGGGTTGCACAACTTCCGCTGCTTCAACTCATCCACGTTCTCCTTGGTGGAATACCGCAAGGGGGGATCGACACGCTGGCCAGCCGCATTTTTGCACACCGCTAACCTGACGGGGCTGCGATTTCTATTCGAGATTCGAGCCGAAGTAAGGGGTGAAGGGGATCGTCGATTCACATCCGACGTCGATTGTGACCGAGGGGGTGTTGTTTTCACGGCTGAAGCGTAGTTCCGAGGGGGTGTCCTCGGCGGAGTGACATTGCTGAATGATACCCTTCTGGAGGTTATTTTCGTCGACCGAAACACGTCTGGGAAACTGGTGGTTGCAAAATGGGGTGCTAGCTCTTTGATTTCACGCGCGAAGGACGGTCCTTCGACGAGGGAGATACGGTCGGACTCTCGATGTGGTCCCAGGACGCGTGCATATCCATTGTCCGCAGACGCGCAGAATATAACACGCTGACAATGGACGTCGAGGATATCCTGCTCAAACAGGGCTGACCAATAAACTAGTAAGCAATTCTGTATGACATATGCTTAAAGGGGATTCATAGCCCACCTCGTAATTTCACGTCCGAGCATTCCTTGCCGTTTCCTGCGTCCACGAAATCGCATAGTCCGTTTTCCATGTTGAATCCCTGAATAAACGCCTCTAGCGTTCCGTCGACAGGGGCAATGCTCGTATCACGATACGTCTTTGACAGGCCGCTCACATTGGCATATACACGGATCTTACACTGGATCCTGGGGTTCGCTTCGGGGTCAAGTTGAAACAGGTAGTCCTCAACCGCTTTCCTCAGAAGCTGCACAGCTTTTTGACCGCCGTCATATCCACTTTGGATGAGGTGATCTTGAAACTAAGAACAGAGTAATTGTCAGCTACGAAAGGTATATCGGATGGACAAGGGATATGGGGGGATTGGAAGACTCACATTCATACCGTCACCGTCAACGAGCACAGAAACAAAGCTCAGCCTAGCCTGAATGGTATCATGTTAGACGGACTCACCCTAGAGACAGGAAGTGTGCCGTCGACGCAAGACTTACATGATCACGGTTCTTCATCTCCAATGCTTCTTTATCTTTGTTTGACTTGTCCTTGAACAAACCAGCGAGCTCCTTATAGTTGTCGACTTCATCATGTGCTTTTGTGAGATCCTTCCGCAGCTCCTCAACTTGAGAGAAGAGATCCTGCATACCATCCGGCTCAGTTAACACGACCGCTGCATTGGATATAGCTTCGGACCAACCTCGATGATTTTCTCTTTACTATCTTCAACACTGCTCAGCTCTCTATACCGCCTCCTCATGTCATCCAGATCCAACATCGTGCCAAGTGATTAGAAAACGTAGCTACCAAGATACCGAGAACTTTAAAGACACAGTGATTGTACTTCAAATGTACAGGAAGAAGACATTGTACAATTTAAATTCTACATAAACATAGTACTGCGTTGGGTATAGCTGAGGCAAAGCAGAGGGTATACGGCAGCCTTGCGTGTCATGCATTGACACGTCAGAGTAACACAACATAAGCCACATCACAACGGCCATTTTGCTTCACCAGTTGGGACTAACTATGAAGCTACACCGAGCAAGTCTTCTGGAGTTTCATTGACCAGTAAACTTTGCGAGACCACGTCTCACCAGAACAGCGCAAAGGAATGACCTGTGAACTTAGGCCAGGTTTCGAATCATCCCGAGCAGAGTTCTGAGCGAGAAGTCATGTAGGCCAGTGTTGGATATGCTGGACGCGTCCTAAGACCGTATTAGGCACCAAAAGGCAAGGGCTGACCTTTGTTTGATAGCCTCGCATACCTGCCTCGTCTATACGGGGTCGTACAACGGATGACGACCGTTATTGCGCTATTTCATATCCTCATCAATCTAGGTCTTAACATGGTAAGATTGTTATCATTGTCGTAGTGAGCAGTTACTGGCTGGTTACAAGAGAATGAAATGCGCATCACTCATTTCTCTAATCATGATTGAATCATTATCATGGTGGCCCCTCATGCTTTAGATCATGCCTCCGTCACAGGAGTAAATTTCAACATAAGCTTACGCCCCAAGGGCAGGGAAATGAACGCATGGTCCTGCTCGATGCCCTCGTCGTCAACAATAGAAGTCGTAAAGTTCGTGTAGACTGCTGCCATCACAAGTTTGATTTCTGTAGTATCCTTCCATTAGTGAAATTATAATTTGATCCGAAAACCATGATTGACCTACCCTGCAAAGCAAAATTACTACCCAAACACATGCGCCCGCCACTTCCAAACGGCCAGAACAGTCGGCGCATATCGTGAATCTTGCCTGGTTCGGGTTTGAGCCATCGTTCGGGGAGCCAATCTGACGATCGGGGGTAAACCTCTTCGATACGGTGCAGCGAGTACGAAGAAGAGCTCACGCGTACGCCAGCAGGAATATTGTGGTAGCCATCAATTGATACGCCGGCCGGGGAGGCTGGTGTTACGCGAGGTAATGGTGCTGGTGCGGGCGAATGTAACCGCAGAGTTTCTCGGAGGACTGCATCTAGCAGGGGAAGAGCATCAATTTCCAACGGTGAAGGGAGAGATGGTAGGCCCGCTGCATCATCCGAGGCAGATAGGGATGTCAGATTCGGTGTCAGCGTGAGGAGCTCTCGGCGCAACTCGGCTTGCAGTTCTGGGTGTTGAGAGAGCTCCCACATCATATAGGTGAAGGTAATTCCGCTAGTTTCATGACCTGCTACAAGATGATCGAGTACCTCCGATGCAATAGCTAATTCGAGGGGTCGATTGTCCGGGTCCTTCTCAAGCGATTGACGAAGCTGGCTATATACCACTGCATTCGTGGCGATCGGCACATCATTCGGCTGATCGTTATTCTCGACCTTGCGGCAAAGTGAAAGGCACCAGCTTTCAATGAAACCCATGTACCGATCCTGTACACTCATGTACTTGAACTTCTCATATTCCTCCAACCATTGTTGCCACTCCGGAAGACAGAAGATGTATGTTGTGCTATTCTTTGTGCCGAACAAGTAAGATGACGTGAAGTCCATCCCCACGGCTTGGAACAAAGGCAACACATTGATCGCCTCTCCAGATTTGGCTACATGCCGTAGAACTGGGAACAGTCTTTGGGACAGAACAATGCTGGAGATATCGCGCAGATCCCGCGACTCCTGCAGATACGACTTGGAGTAGATTCTGCTGAGCATACGCTTCTGACGAGCGTGAGGATTGTTATGCAGCATTCCGACTAGATTAGGCGTCTGGAAATTGATAAACACGTCGCTGTAAAATGAGTGCTTCTCGAATGCGCCCGTGTAGATTGTCTTCAGGCCACTCAGTGAATTCACGCTCAGTTCATCCGGTCCCAGTCGCACCACAGGACCGAGCTTCTGGTGTAGGTCGTAGATGGCGAGGACTTCTTTGCCCTCATTGCGTTGCTTTTCTATCCACCTAGTCGAAATGGGTGATGTGAAATGTGCGTTGGGGACGCTGGCGATTGGCGATAAACAACAAGGGTGAATGATATACTTGTATAGTAAAGCCGCTAAAAGGACGCCGATCGCGATTACGGTAGCGGATGTCATGATTGTCACAAGCGATGCCTATCGAGTCTTGAAGTCCTAGGTTTTGTGAAGAGCCATCCGTCGTGACTTATGAAGCCCTACCTCGTTCATGAATGCAGACAACGAGATGCAAGTCCCGAGCATCAAGTTCTCGAGGATCAGGCCAGCACTGACAAGTAACCAATCACCGGCCACATTACTAAAGCAGATTTGGGCGCCAAGTAACCCCGATGACTATGACTAGAAGGGTAGTTCTTGGAGAGAAGGGGGTTAATGCTGCTCGGTTGCATTCCTCGTGGAGTTTGCATAACAGAAACACGCGCAGAAGGTCAACATCTCTTGTGACCCCCCACAGTCAATGTTCCAGATTGTCATCAAAACGAGATTTGGTTGTGCCTATGCCGGGATGGGCCGAAATCCCCTTTTGGATGGTTCGTATGGAGCATTGATGGGGATCTGCGCTAGATCCGGTTGGCTGTCTGGCGATGAACTAAAAGGATAGTGTGCTTATGGGCTGATGCAATGGCGTTTGAGGAGTGGATATCAATCAATAATATTGCACTTAGATTGGTCTTTCCATGGAACGCTGACAGAGTTAGATCCTTTTTTTCTCTCTCTTTATTTTTTTTTTCTATTTTCCATTATTCATTTTCCTACTTCGCAAAATAGCGCCTAGGTTGTATGTAACCCTGTACGGAGTAGAACCTTGAAGGAATCAATCCTGAACGTTGCTGCCTCTGCATCCTCGTTTATGGCTCTGCGTATCTTACCGGTAATCTAATTATGGCAGCGATTCCCGAGCCAGTGTCGCGCGTGTTATATGCCGTTTATGGAGTAGCATGCTCGATTGCTTCTAGAACCGCATTAGCACGATTAATGACTCGGATATCAGGGGATTTTTACGAACTCCAAATCTCCAACTCCCTGGACCAGTTCCGGCTTTTGAAATCTCCGAACGAGTGGCGCATCTAAATCTGCTAGTAGATTCAACGTGCTCGTTTCATCTGGCTCCTCTAGTTTTTTTCCCTTCTAGTTTAATTTACGACTAATTTATTTTGGAACTACCTCTGGTTTAAACACTCGGTTTCTTTCTTCACATCCCTGTCGTGCTGAACCCGTCCTTTCCCTCAACCACGATTTTTCTTGATGCGCAACTAGGTGCGCCGGTGTCTCCAATATGGTCTCGCTCAACAGTCTGAAAGATGGCCCCCAAGTCTCCACCACCAACTATGGCGATGAGGCGGCGCAAGGAGGCCATTTCGTGCCCGCCAAATACCGGGGTACTGTGAAGGACCAGGCCGACATGAGTGCTCTAGGCCGAGAGCAGGTGTTGCGTGTATGTCTTTCGTTGGCCTTGATCAAGCTTGTATTTTGTCGCTTACTTTACGGAAGAGGAATTTCCGGTTTATCTCTATTGTCGGTTTTGGTTGCACATTGATCGCAACATGGGAAGTTATCCTGACGTACGTCTCTTGAGTATCCAAACTTTTAATGATCTAAATGTTGACCTTATCCGACAGACTACTTGAGCAAGGTCTGACCGATGGAGGTACCGCTGGCTTGATCTGGGGTTTCCTTATCGTCGCGTCTGGCTTTCTGCTCGTTTTCCTCAG
>NW_019170179.1:0-45149 GCF_001792695.1 Aspergillus bombycis | reverse complement strand
CTTTTTTTTTTTTTTTCGGTTTATTACTTTGTGCCCCTAGTACTGAGCTAGGGTTGTCGATGCCGGTCATGAGACACGACGAACTACGACAGTGATTAGCGATTCGCTATTTGGGTTCAGCGGTTCAGCATTGAGATGTAATGGGAGTATACTGGGTATACGAGTTTGCATGGATGGAGTTTTTGATTTCCAGGCTGGTGACCTCGGCACTCATTAGTCCTAATATTCCGGTGTATGCAACTGGCAGGCCAGAACATCACCAATACAATACAACATCTCATTATCCTCTACCCCAATAAGAATTACTCTCGACCGATAATCCTCTCCAAGAAATCAAACCCCTTTCTCTGCATCTCCCAAGTCCTCGACCCAACCTCCATCCCCATCGCAAACGTATGGTCCTCCCCTGGAACCTCCACCATTTCACACTCCACCCCTTTCTCCTCAAGAACTCTCACCAACTCCCTACTTAGACAAATCGGAACCATCCGATCCTCAAGCCCATGCACAACACACGTAGCAGGAAACCCCTCCCGAACGCAGCACACAGGATCAATCTCCCTCACATCCCGCCCAGGGAAACAAGCACTCAACACCCGCCCGTTCGCAATCTGCATAAACGCAAACGCATCCCGCGGCCGCGAAAAGTCCGGCCCCTTAGCCCGTCCAGACTCCGTCTGGCCCTCGAGCGAGATAGAACTATCCGTGGGGACCGGATGCTCCTCGTACACTCTGCCAATGAACTCCGGGGACAGACCTGGGGGCAACTTCTCAGCCACGTGAGGAAGGGGCGCGGTCCAGAAGGGGTGCGTGAAATGGACAGCACCGTAGAAATCGAGAATGGCTTTCGGTGGCTTGGGAACGTTGTAGCCCTTCATCGGTTCCTCATCAGCATATGGACTCAATACAGATATCTAATTCAAAGAGAAGCAGGGGAATGAAGGGGGGTTGGTTGGTTGGAAACGTACCAAACTCAACGCCAAAAACCCTCCACTACTCGTCCCGAATGCCATAACCTTCTCTGTATCAACTCTCATCGTTTCAACCCCCTGGTCACGTAAAAACCCTTCCAGACTACCATCATACACCCACGCCAGGAGATCCCGACAATCCTCTACCGGGCCTTCCAGGATATTCACCCCGGGGCAGAGACGGTGGTTGGGCACCACTACGATCCAGTTCCGGGATAGGCAGTGCTCGATTTGGGGGATGGAGACCATACGTGAGTTGCCCAGCATGAAGGCTCCGCCGTGGATGTTTATTACTGTTCTACTTATTAATCTCATTCATTGTTGATGGTTTTAGGTGGGTTTGTATACTTTCGGGGGCAGGAGGGCAGAGAAAGACGAGGTAGGGGACAACGTACAGATGGGGTATTTTAAATTCTTGTTGGATTGGGCTTGGGGTAGGTAGATGTCTGTTGTTATTTTTGAGCCGTTTTTCTCTTTGTACAGGGCTGTCAGTGGGTTGAGTGTCATTTTGCTTTTGCTTTTGCTTTTGCTTTTGCTTTGGTTGCTGAGGCCTTTCGTGTATGTACTGGATGGATCTGGGCTGATCTCTCTGGATAGAGATGTAGGTGTCTATTATATCGTGTTAGACAGGGGTTATTGATTGGTTTTATAAAGATATATGTGAGTACTGACTGATCTATTTAGTGGTTGTAGTGTACTCAACCGGTGGGGACCGTGTATGCCTTTACCTGTCTTGATCGGGATATCCGGACTTGATTGTCGCGGATGATCCGAGTGTGGGGTTCCATACTTGTGCCTCCATGCATACATAGAGGCTTAAGAGCAAGATTGTGGATTGAAAGTGCAGATAAAACATTTTTTTTGTATTTTTTTAATATTTCTTAAGCTAATTGAAGGAGTATCATTCATCATTCATTCTGGACCCAGTCAAATACATATCCCTGGCTAGGGTTAAGCACCGACGTGACCAGATAAAGTCATCACTCATTCATTCCTTCATGGCATGAATCATTCGCCTGGCTGGTCTGCTAAAGCGACAGACACAGAGCGACGTTATCCTCCCATATTCTCAGCTTCACCCCCAATACTATTTATCTCCCCACATCTCTGCCTAAAGGCATTGTACTAACCCCACTATCCTCCCCGGACGCGAACCTCCTCCTACTGCAACTTCGCTATCATACGAGGTGAGTCCGGCATAATCGTAGCGGAGCCACGATCCGGGACTATTTTTTTTGTTTTTTCTTTTGTGTATAAAAATGTTCTCTTCATAGTCCTGTTAAGGAGAGACTGTGTTCTGAGCATCATGGCATGACTGTAACATGCCATATTGATTGACACTGCTTGACGGATGGAGTCAACCCATCTCCAAAGAGTTGGCGAAGTAAAGATTCCACCAATTGCATGATTTACCGACGCACAACAATGCCCTGGCGACGAACACCCCGGCGGGCCCGGCGGTACTCCTCATCACTGTCAGACTCGGAGCAGCTAGCCTCAGATGACTCGGTAACGTAGCCACAGCGGCTACCACCGCAGTCGAGCTTGACACGGTCGCCCTTCCGAGTGATGCCGTAGCGCTCGCAGCGGCAGACGCTGGCTGGGTCACTCATGGAAGAAAGCGAGGAAGGCGAGGTGCTGCCGGAGGAACGAGAAGACCGAGAAGAAAGGGACGATCCAACTGAGCTAGGTGGGCTGTTGGAGAGAGAGTACTCGTCTGACAGGCGGGACCCCGCAAAGCGCATGGTAAGGTCCTCCATGGTAGGAGCGAAGTCAGTCTCCCGGATTTGGCGAGAGGCGTAGGGCTTGGAGGGCTTGGGGTGGTGGATCTTGGATGGGGACGGAGCACGGCCCTTGACGACCTCATCAGAGGTTCTTCTGGGCTTCGAGGCGGATGAGCTGGATTTCTTGCTACCCCCGGGAACATCAAGGATGTTCAGCTTGCGGCCGGTGGTTGGCTCAATAGTGTACTCAACGGCGGGATCATGGGAGACGTGGTATCCATCCATGATGTACTGGAAGAATTAGTACTTGCCAACAGTCACGGACGGAGAGGTTAAACCTACATAGTACCAGTAGCGGCCGCCGAGCTTAAGCATGGAGGTCTGGAAGCGGAACTTGCCAACCCATGAACCGGGCTTGCCCTCATCCCTGGAGAGGGGAATCTGGCGGGAGTAGTTGTCCCAGGAGCCAAGCAGGTGGACAGTCTTGACATTGGACGACGTCCGAAGAGTGAACTTGAGTTGCACAGCGGACATTTTGAATGATTGACGTAGTGAGACTAAAGATTAAATAATATTCAAGGTGAATGTATAGATTATCGTGTCGAAGTCAAAGATGAGAGCACTCTTCCACAGTATTAGATGCAGAAGATATAAGACTTGAGTCGAAAGACTACCAGAGCCGATTCAATCAAGTCCGTGTTGGTTTGTTGGTTGGTTGACTGCGGTATCCAACAGTAATGCTCGCGGATCCAGTCCACGTCACGAAATTAGAGAAAGATAGTAAAAAGCCTCGGCGATAAAATGAACAAGGCTGAGCAAGGTTGTGAGCTGCTGAATGGAGACGTCGACCAGCGACAAAGTTGGACTGTTAAAATTCAAGATGGGGATAATAATTGAGATTGGTGTATGAGAGAGCACAGCTCGTCTGTCAGGGGAATTTGAGTATGATTTTTGTGTTTTTTGATACCAAAAGGTTGAAGGGGGGGGAAGTATAGAAAGATGATTATTAAGGTATAGTAGAATGAATTGAACAAACAACTAAACCAATGCAACCAGTGCACAGGTGTCTCCAAACAAAACTAAGGGCAGCTCCAAACAAGACCAGTCTTGCTGAAGAACAGAAAGAGAAGAGAAGAGAAGAAGGCGCAAGGCTTCCTGGCGGCTGCGGCATCTTTTAAGGCAGTCTCTTTGGCAGCCTCAGGTCCTTGTTCTTGGGTCTCGTCACACGGCATCCAACTGCTATTCTTGGAGGCGGTGGAGTCACGATGGTCAACTACCAATTGCTGCTCCTCTCCCGCACTTCCCCGCCCATCCCGGTGCCAGTCGGCGGGTAACTGGCCTGGTCCATTGGTCGACCGGCCATCCAACCACCATCCCGGACTTACCGCCTGTGAGTTCCATCACATCAACTTTTCTCGTCAATGCCGGTCGACGAACAGGATGTCGACGTTGATCGCTTTACTCCCTGCAGGATCGTGATAAGGTTTACCGGGAAATTTTTACGCAAGGAGGGGTCAATTCCATCATCCCCTCCAGCCGAGGTGAGCGTCCTATCTATGCACTTGCAGATAGTCGGATAACCAGGATCCTAGCAGATAAGGGCGGCATCTACAAGGATGGAAGCAACGGAAGATTCCAAAAAAAAAAGATATTCTAAATTTTATTCTGATATGGTACGCAACGAAAAGACACAAAGGTATGTTCGCTTCTCCAGAATCATCCCCAGCAGCAAGAAAAGGAAGTGTGTTTAAGTACCAAAACCATAAGAAGCATCCCTCGAATCCACGGTACGCCGGAAAAATGCCAAATCAATCTGTTTTCTTGGTGGACAACACAGAAAGCTTGAGAGGATAAGGATTAAAAATGTAGAGAAACACCGCGTAAGACCATATCGTAACAGAAAAGAAAGCCGATTGTACAGATGCAGGGATGATGGACTCCTCACGACGGTCCTCACCGCACGGACACACCGGAACGGTTGGTAAACATGCGGGCGGCAATGTTCATCGAGGCCAGCTCTTGGAACAGAAGCTTGGCGGCATATGGGATATGCACCTGTGAGATCCTGTGCTTGTTGTTGCACAGTCGACACTCGAAAAGTCCCTTCTTCAGTTTACTACAGCGAAGAGGTCATTGTTAGCTCAATTGCCGATGAAAGAAGACTATCCAGGGGGTAGGGAGATCACTTACGCGACTGGCGTCATTAACCCACAGTCATCGCAGATGTGGACGCGGAACGGGTCAGAAACGTCAAAGAGACGTTCCTTTAGGAAGGCACTTGCTCCATGGGCGATCATACAATCACGTTCCATCTCTCCGAATCTGAGACCACCATCACGGGCACGACCTTCCACGGGCTGTCTAGTTAAGATCTGAGTTGGTCCACGGGCACGGGCATGGATCTTGTCATCGACCATGTGGCGCAGACGTTGGTAGTACGTAGGTCCCAAGAACACCTGTGCCACTAGCTTCCGGCCGGTATGGCCGTTGTACATTACCTCAAACCCACGAGACTGGTAGCCGTGCTCGCGAAGTAGACGAGAGACAGAATCGACAGTAACATCGGTAAAGGGTGTTGCATCACCCTCAAAGCCACGCAGGCTGATACCTTACTAAGCTGGCACTCGATCAAGTGAGCAATGGTCATACGCGAGGGAATGGCGTGAGGGTTGATGACTAAATCTGGTGAAACACCTTCCCGAGAGAATGGCATGTCTTCCTGACGGTAGGTAATACCAATAGTACCCTTCTGTCCGTGACGCGAAGCGAATTTGTCTCCAATTTGAGGGACTTTGGTAGTCCTCATACGGACCTTGACGAACTTCAGATCATCATTGCTGGTGGACACCAGAACCTGGTCCACTATACCGCTCTCAGTACTTCTAAGAGGTGTAGAGACATCCAGCTTGGTATGGGCTTTGGTTCTCTGGCCGAGCTCCTCCGCGTCAGGAGCCAGAGGGGCCGTCTTACCAATGATGATATCCTCACCAGAGACACGTACGCCAGGAGCAATGATACCATCCTCGTCCAATTTATCATAAGTGCCCTTTCTCATGCCAATCGTATCCTGTCGCATTGGCTTCTCAAAGCGTTCAACAACAGTCAAACCAACCATCTTCTCACTGTCTGTGTATGTACGGTAGAAAAGACTGCGGAAAAGACCACGATCAATGCTGCTTTGGTTCATAACAACCGAATCTTCTTGGTTGTAACCGGAATAGCAAGCAATGGCAACGATGGCGTTTTGACCAGCTGGCAATTCACGGAATCGCAGGAACTCCATTGACCGTGTTGTCGCTAATGGCTTCTGAGGGTAGTAGAGGATATTCGCCATCGTCTCCATGCGCTGGTCGAAGTTTGTCAAGAACACACCCATAGCTTGCTTACCCATAGCAGACTGGTATGTATTACGGGGCGATTGATTGTGATCAGGGAATGGAATGATACTGGCACAAACACCGAGAATCATACTAGGATGAATCTCACAGTGTGTCCAAGTATGTGCCTTCTGGCTCAGTATAGAGCGGACACGCTTGTTAGGATCAAGCTCCTCTTCAGGAAGGGCGTAACCAGCCTGAAGCTGTTTGGAAATCTCCAGGTCTTCCGGTGTCATGACAATCATGATCGTCTCTTCTTCTTCAGCGTCAACATACTCTACAACACCAGATCTCACTAATCCATCCCATCCGAAGTAACGTTCTCTACGATCTTCAGGGTCGAGGTCGGGTGGTAATTCTTTGTCTTGTTCCAACTTGCGGATGTGCTCCTTGTTCAAGACCAGACCGCCACAGTTTTCGCTCTTCGGATCGTTGTCAATGACGAATAACGGCCTGCAAACACGTCCAGCATCGGTGAAGATCTTGAACTCCCGCTCGCGGATATCACGAATCAAACTGACTTCGTGAGAGATCATATTCCGTCGCCGCAGCGACTGCATTGTGTTGACAAGATGAGCAGGATCTCTGTGAATACCGACCCACACTCCATTCACGAAGACCTTTGTTGCGTTAGGTGTGACTTGAGGCTCAAACTCCTCGAGAACTTCCATGTTACGCTGAATCATAAAGTCAATGATAGGTTCGCTGGGTGTACCAACAGTGACATAACACATGAGGGCCAAGTTCTTGACCAGACCACAAGCCTGACCTTCGGGAGTCTCTGCTGGACAGACCAACCCCCAATGGGTATTGTGAAGCTGGCGAGGTTTAGCAATTTTACCATCACGACCTATAGGCGTGTTGGTTCGGCGAAGATGTGACAAAGTGGAAGCGTAGGTATAACGACTGAGCACTTGCGACACACCAGCTTAGCGCTTGCGGCCTTTTTCTGTTCACCCCAGTTACCAGTAGCAAGGGCGTACTTCAAACCACCGGTCAGTGTGCTGGCCTTGATACCAATATTGAGGTAGATCTCTCGGTTGGTCTCAACACATCTCTGGACATAACGCTGGAGATCACGAGTAACTCGCGTAAACAGAACACGGAAAAGGTTCGCCAGAAGGGGGCCTGCAAGATCGAGACGCTTCTTTCCGAAGTGATCACGGTCATCAACATCCCGGCGGCCTAGAGCACATTGCAGAAGTCTGTGCACCATATAACCTAAGAAGAATGCCTTCCTAGTCTCACTACCTTCGCTCTGTGAGATATGAGGAAGTAGCTCCTTCTGCATGATTTCACGCGCGTATCTCACACGACGCTCATGGTTCATACTTGATTGGGAAGAGCCACGCTTGGCAATGAAATCCAAAGCAACTTCACGATCTTGAATGACGAAACCCTCTTCAATACAAGGCTTGAGCATTTCCAGCATAGGGATGTCGTTACGGTCGTAGCAAATGTGGTTAAGAATGTCCTCATCAGAGACCACACCGAGCGCTCTAAAAACGACAACAATCGGAATGTCCGTCTTCACATAGGGCAATGTGGACCTGATAGTAGGGCCGAAGCCACCCTTTGCACTATCACCCTTAGCGAACAACTTAAGGGACAGTTGGGAAAGAAGTCGAGACCCTTTCTCGACGGCACTTCGAATTTCAGCAACATATGGTGTTGGACTCGGGGGTGCTTTTTTGAAAACCTGGACCGTGTTACCTGCACTTCGCTCCTGCGCAATCAAAACCTTTTCGCTTCCGTTTATGATGAAATAACCACCGGAGTCGTAAGGGCATTCATTCCAGTTGTATAGAGCTTGCTCGCTCAGGTCCTTGAGGATACAATACTTGGACTTGAGCATAATAGGCACTTTTCCGATGAAAACGGTTTCCTCTTTGGCTTGATCGGCCGGTAGCTCCTTCTGCTCCCACTGGAGGTATGTGCCACGAGCCTTTCTGTCTTCGTCTTCCTCTATCTCCTCATCGTCACGATCAGCAACCGATCGCTCTCTACCTTCCATAATTCGCTTTGTGATGCCGAGGTAGAGGGGACTAGCGTAGGTAAGGTTTCGCAGACGAGCTTCCTGGGGCAACATGATGGTGGTGGCACCATCACCCTCAGTGACGGAGGGGCGGGAAAGCATAACTGTTCCGAACTTGAGCTCATAGCGACGGACAACAACGGGATCGACTTCATCTTCGTCGGGCGGAAGTGTCTGGTCGAGTGTTACTTGGCCTTGCTCCTCCACCAGTTCTTGCATTGTCGATGAAATGAATTCATCAAAAGAATCCAGCTGTTGCGAGACTAGACCCTTCGTATCGAAGAAAGACGAGATGACAGTCCAGCAATCCTCCGAGGTGATCCCCTCCTCCATATCATCGTAAAACTCATCCTCGTAGGCATCATCGTAGTCCGCCATTTTGACGAGGTTCTGCCACCAATACTACCCGGATAAAGAATCAATCAGTGAGCGCAAACAGCGCGACGCGCTTGAATAAAAGATCCCGCGCACAGGCTGTCTTGCTGCTGAAAGGAGCAGTGACACCTGGGAAGGCGTTGTCGAAAAGAGACGCTGGGGAAAAGTCAGTGAGCTGGGAATCTCAGGTGGATGAAAAGTGAGAGATCCCAGACAAACTGTGATGATGGGGATGAATGGCGCAGTGCTAGGCTTCACCTCCGGACTCTGATGGATCTTGAGCAGAGCCGCCACTAGCCTCGACCGCGGTCTTGGCGCTATCAGCTGACTAACGCGGAAGTCGATAATATAGCACGTGATATTCAGTTCACGCCTGAGGCACTAGAGGCCTTTACCCTAATAAAAATGAAATTGAGGAATGGTATTGACTATAATACATAGGCCCATAGATCTCCCTAATGCTAGCAAGTTTGTTTATAAGAACTGTAAAAGAGTCTCAAGCATTTCCTTATGATCTCTCTGTCCGGGATCATCATCCGAAAGCCCTTCAACTTGTTCTAACACGGTGTCAGTACAATACTAGAGAGGAAAACAAGGACTAAACTTACCTTTCAATGTGCCCTGGATAAGAGAAAGGCCTTCGTCGCGGTCCGCCAAAAGGGACATGATCTTCTTTTTAGCGCCGTCATCTTCTGCCACGAGCCACGCCAGTATTACATCGATGAGCTTTGGAATTCATGTCAGTTATCGGAGCGACCTTCCTAAAAAGATAGCGACAAACCTGGAGGGAGAATAGACCAGCATCAAATCGCCGAGAGAGCCATTCCACTGCCATCACCTCCCGTTCCTCTTCAGTGAAATTCTTCCGTTCTTTCTCGATAGCTTGTTCAACTGGCGTTACCCTCGACGCATAATCGCGCCTCAGCTTGACTAACTTCTCAATCTTCTCATAATCTTTTTCCATGAATTTAGCAAGAGTACGGATACGGGCTGCTGAACCTCCCGGTAGGAGGCGCAGAAGCGAAGCAAAGATACCCAGTAAATGTTCTATCGTTTGATTTTCTTGCTGTTCGAGGTCAGTTTCAAGCTCATGATCAAAAAGCTAGAAGCCCTACCTTCTTCATGAACATCCCAAACGCTGTTCTTAAGCATGCTGCTTCGACAAACCTTTCGCACGCGGGCCTGCCACCCAGTCCACCTAGGGCATGGTCCAAGACTCGCAAAGCGCGCGGTTTGCTGAACTTTCCTTCCTTCAACATGATTTGCGCAAGTTCAATCCCTTCGCCTTCAAGAAACTTTTCCTTTCCGGAATCTTCATCGACGAGACAGATCAAGCAGTCGAACAGGTTCTCCACGAATTCTTCCTCGTCTGAATCCTTTGCAGGATCGCGCTTACGGTACTGGCTGAGCAGTTGAAGAAGGACATCGACGCCCTCGAGGCCAATAAATTTGTTTCGCGTCTTGGAAGACGACTGCAATATGATGGCTAATATTTCAGCTGAGTATTGCTGGTTTTGACTTACCGGTCTTTCCTTCTTCTGTATGCGAGCCAGGAGCCATGGAAGCAAATTTGAATCATCGCCTAGCTTCTCTGCATGCAACGTTTGTGACGCAAGGTTCTCTAAAACACCTGTGAATGAATCAGTATCATTTTCATGTCTCAGTCTAGGAACAGGGCCAACCCACTCAGCACATAGTAAACCCCTGCTCTGTCGACATCAGACCCTTCATCCAACCGTGACAAGTTCTGGGCTAATAGTTCGATAAGATCGGCATCCAACTAGGGATATCAGCATTATACGGCAAATCTTGAACTCGGTAGCGTACCATTGCATTTACCAATGTATCCCATTGTTCTTGCTCGGCTTCAACATCTTCGTCGGTTAGCTCACTGATGATTTGGATCGCATCAATGGCAATATCAGCGTTTTCGTGCGAGAGTAAAGAGATCAGAGAGCCTACACAGCCCAACTCTGAAAACTCCGCGTATAATTCGGGGTGCTCTGAGAGAATGGATAGTCCCTTTATTTCGCTGTCTAGATCGGCTTCCGAGGCCATGAACCTGGACATACAGTTAGCACCGCACATTATCACCCAGAATGATGAAGCGCCGATGCACCGCATACTTTTGTGGGTCATTCTCATATTTTCCGCGCAACTCGGCATTTTTCGATATCTTTTTTTCGAAATTGAGAGCAAATCGTCGCAGCCATGCGGCATCGAATTTCTCGGGCTAAGCAAGAATCTTAGCATCCAATGAGTGCAGCTCCACAAGCTTGGCTGTACATACCGCGACATCCCCTTCATCCTGCTGGTCAATATATTGCATCGCCTGAGCCGTCTGGCGCTCCATGCCGCCTCCGAAAAAGCGCCCTTCCTCATCGTCTGGGATATCCTCGGCATCGAAGTCTGGAGGTAGTTCTGGACCAGCTTCACCATCATTTTCGTTCTCATCTTCAACCATTGGCTCCTTCCCCTTGGATTTCACATCGCCGTTCGCATCTAATTTGGCGGCCTTGTAGAGTTCATCTTTGTCGAAGGTCAGTAAGCGGCGAAGGAAAAAGTAGAAGTGCAGAGTGTACTTGGATCCGTGGTAGCGTCCAGTTTGCGCTTCGCGCTGGCTGCTGAAGTAGGTTTCTTACTTCGTCAGCGCTAATAACCCTGATATAGATTACAGATATCTTACCTTGAAAAGCTCATCTATGCTGGTCATTGTTGCGGCTTGTGTAAGAGGGGCGTTCTTAGAAGAAACCCACGTAGCCTACCAGCCAATTCAGACGCTAAAATAGTCTGGAACAGGTAATTTGGATATTCTTCAAGATAGGCCTGATAACTGAAATATATATTTTCTAAATCGCGCTCAGGAATTTGTCCTCATCACTTGGTCGCGTAGCTGCTCCGATGATATTACGGGCGGCGCGATAAGCTAACCACGCAACCGCCAAGTGCCGAAAGATTTCTCGGAGCGCATCGATTTACTTTCATTCCGCAGTCTCAATATCATTACTCCGGCTTTGCCTCTCTACGCAGACATCACACCCAGAGAATTACTTCTCTTTTGTATACCGCCTTCGCTCTTCACATCTTTACAATGGCTCCCAGACAACGCGTCGTCTCTGCCCACCAGGAAAAGAGCTTTTTGGGTGCCGCCTACGATGAAGTCACTCATCCTGAGAACGCCACCATCGTGAGAAGTGTTCTTGTCTTCGGCGTAAGTTAATGATTGTGCAATTTGTGCAATGTTTTCGTCTTTATTTGATTTGCAGTGGAGATTCTGATTGTCCCTTTTTACCACAGGCCGGTGTCGCTTTCCTTTACAGCTCTCTCAGCGAACTCCTGCTCCCTCCGTAAGTCGACACTCTTTTCCCCTGATGATCTCGCGATAATCTCAACACCTTCTCGCATTCACAAAAGCTGATGAGTGTTTTAGTCTGTGAACGGAGTATCCGAACGCATCCGTGGCTCGCAACCATCACTGGGATATAACTTCGTTGGGAGTCAGGCGATTTATTGAGGTCGATTCGGAATAGACTCGAACTTGCTATTATTTTTCCTTGGTTTTAAGTAATGGATACCTGTACTATATTGCATGGATTGTGCTTTTGTGGGCATATATGTTTTTGGATGGACTCGTGTGGCGTGCATTATCATCTCCGATATGTCTGAAAAGAACATGAAAACCCAATACGACATGACATCCTTTCGAGTTTGATTCAAACTCTTGTGGGAAAGACTTCTCTTCGAATGCTGCGTCCAAGTATGATTGATGTGGTCGAGACTCAATTGGATCTCAACGATGAGCTTATCCAATACAAAGACCAGCCTTGTCTTGGGTACAGAATTGAATATCTGCAGCTGTCAGAGATATTCTAGTTTTGTGGGTTTAAAGACAGGTGTTTACAAGGACTCTATTCGTAAACAGGTAAACCAATAGAACACCGTATTGCTACAACAAGGCACCGAGTGACGTTCAGAATAATCAACCCAAATTTAGTAGTATTTCATGCCTCAGGCACTTCTGCACGTACATGTCACATGTTCTACAAGTACTCCGTACCCGATAGTATTAAGATTCGATAACGGCCAGACTGATAACATAGCACGCTCCCATTCTCCCATACTTCGGGACACGGCATGTCAATGTGCTTGGAAGCCAACGCCTCAGGATCACTGATTTGACCACCCGCCAATGAAACCACATGGTGTCTGGCCACTTAAATCTTCCCAATATCAAGATAGCGGGGAAAAACCCGCAGCTACCCCACACGGGGAACCTCCGGAAAACCGCCCTCAACTGCCGGGGAGATCGCTATCGAATTCCATGTCTATGATTGTGCGAATACAACTCCGGTTGAGCCTATGGCAGATTTTTTTTATGCTGGTTCTCTTTCTTGTACAGCTGCAATAGCAGCTTATCTACAAAATTGCTTTCATCATGATGACCACGAAGCGCACGGCCTCAGACGCAGACATACATTACGGTGAGCATGTGGCCAAACGAAACTCGCTGGGGTACGATGCGCGTACCCCCTGGCTACAGGACTCTAAATCGCCTCCCACATGGCGGACTCTAGGAAACCGGGCAGTTCGGCCGTCTCTGCCGCTCGAAAACATGGTGGCTGCGGTGCAGGATCTGATAGACCCAGATTTTGACCCTCTTATTGCCATTCTCGATGAAGAGCCACGTTTTCTAAAGCCACTCCCTTCTCACATATCCCCCGAAGACCTAGAGTTTCTACGTTTCCGTGGAGCCCTCTCGATCCCAGAAAGCGGGTTGCGCAATGAGTTACTACGATGCTACATCAAATGGGTGCATAGCTTTATGCCAGTGTTGAACCTGCAGGATTTCCTAAGGTGTGTTGCGGAGAACGATCCAAACGGCAACATTAGCCTTCTACTATTTCAAGCGGTGATGTTTGTGGCAACGGCCTTTGTGGATCTTAAGCACTTGCAAGATGCTGGATATGCGACTAGAAAAATTGCGCGGAGCGCGTTCTATACGCGACTAAGAGCAAGTACAGCAGAACGTATATTTACTCTCCAGTGCTAACTGAGTAGCAGCTCCTTTATTCCCTAGATTGCGAAGAAGACCGAATAGTTATCTTGCAGACTCTGCTATTAATGACATACTGGACCGATCATGTAAACCATCCACAGAGAGACATATGGGACTGGATTGGGGTTTGCAATACCCAAGCTCATTCAATCGGATTAAACCGCGACCCTACCACATCCCCGACAATGGACCTCAAAACCAAAAGATTAAGAATACGTCTGTGGTGGAGCTTATATTCCCGGGATCGTCTCATCTCCTTGGGTATGAGACGCCCTACGCAAGTCAACGAAGGAACCAGCAACGTCCCAATGTTGAGACTCGACGATTTTGAGTACGAATCTTTTCATCCATCCGTTATTAACATGTTCCGTTGTCGCCAACTGGAGGACCCATCCCACCAGAAGCGTCTGGCGACCATGTTCATGGAAAAAACTAAACTTTGTCAATGCATCGGTCGCGTGCTCTTCGCCCAGTACTCTCCGTCGCAGCGCCTGTTCGGCATAACTAATCGGACCACTATTACTCTAGCCCCCAGGCAAGCCTCAGAATCGGAGTTGGCCCGATGCAGTCAACGACTTGACTCGTGGGTTAACTCCCTCCCAAAGGATGCACAGTTTATCCCTGCTTCAAAAACGAACTTTAACGATGGAGAAGATGTCTTACTTCTCCACGGTGCCATGGTGAGAATGCTGTATCATGCTACTATAAGCGCCTTATATCGACCGTGGGCGTATGGGTCCAACAAGGGCCAGAGCAAATCACGCATCGAGTTGACCAACACCGCTCGGTCAAAGATGCACGATGCAGCTATAGGGATTACACAAATCATCCAAGGCCTGAACCAGCTGAACCTCACTCAATTTTTGCCACAGTCTGGCGTGACAGTCATCATACCTGCTACTGTGCTACACCTCGCTAACTCTATGTCTGATAACCCTACGGTGCGAGAAGCCAGCATACGTAACTTCCACCGCTGTGTCCAGGTTTTGCAGGGACTGAAAGAGCTATATCCAGCTGCAGATATGGAAGTTGCCAACATCGAAGCCGCCGTTAGAGTCCAGTCAGACAGCGCGAGTACATTACTCAAAATCATGCAATCCAACAGTATCAATCTAAGCCAGCCACAACCTGCCGAGCCATATCGGAGGGGGAGCGATGTTGCCACTATACAGACATTATCCCCAGCTGAAGACCGAACACCAGAGCATTGGGTCTCGCCGATAGAGACAGACACCGTGAATAAGCCACACAACCCTGGTCCAGAGCCCCCCAAACCCAGCCCCGTCGACCAAAGGTCGAAGCAGAACAGTACTGCAATCAGTACAGCAGCCAACAATACTAGTACCTCCCCATCTAAGGCTAAGCAAGATTACCTTACCCCTACAAACGACTTTGACGATCACTTCAGCTCCGCCTTCAACACTCATTCTCCTCTGCCTGAACCCTCATTCAATCCGTCAAACTTTCTCGATATAGACTCAAACAACACTGAATTCCCACTCTTCCAGTCGTCGAGCCATCCGGATATTGATATCGACTGGGCAGAGGACTTCTTACGAGGAGCAGATTTCAAGATTGACTTTTCTAGCTCCTCGCTAGAGGACCACAGCAGAGATTTCTTCTCGTTCCCGGATAAACAGGAAGAAAACTCAAATGCTCCTAGGAAAGAAGAGATCACAGGTGATTTGGATAAAGACCTGGGGCTTAACTCTGGTGATGAGATGTTTTAGGATGAAGAGTGTGTTTATATTATTTCTTATACATATAACTGTCCAGCTTTGCAAAGTCTCATCATGCTGTTCTCATATAGTCGTGATTATTCATCTGCGATACCCTGTTTTCAATGCAGAAGCGAGCGATGCGTTTAATTCATTCAGCACAAAATCCACCCAACCAAGATGAAAAATCCTCTTCCGTTTTAATTTGAGTTCATAGGTGTATAACAGCCGTCCGTTCTAGGTAGAGTATCTCTATGGAAAGACATATTATAGCCGGTGACCGTCCGCTATTCGGCACTCCAGCCTTAGCGTCTAGGTAGCTAGCGCTTAGACCAACGGTTGCTCTCGTCGCCTTCTTCCCATTGATGTTCGACATAGCCGAGCTTCTTCTTCACTTCCTGGACTTTCTGTTTGTCTCCCGTGTTCTTACCCATGTTGTCACTGAGCTTGACAGCTGGGCGGCCATTTGCCGTAGCGATCTTGATGACAATATTGAGCGGCTTAGACTTTTCGTCATTTGATTTATTCGTAAAGTCGTCTGTTAACACTTAGCGCAGTGCTTAGAGAGTATACCCAAGATTAGTACTTACTGGTAAAGAATGTACCAACACCAAAGACAGGCTGGAATCCAGCTTCCTCCGCAATCACCTTATACTCAAGACAATGCTCGATGTTGAGAGAGTCAGAGAATACCATGGTCTTCTTGTCTGTGACGCCTTCCTTATTGTAGAAATCCCGCACCATCTTTACGAAGTATACAGGATCGCCGGAGTCCTGACGCACACCAGTATAGGCTTGAGCATAAGTTTCTTTGGAGATCTGAGCTCCACCGTCATGAAGTGGTGCAGTGATCGGGGCCTTGGTGTCCGCCTCACTTTGAACTGTCGACTCGCTAGTTGTGGCAGGTCCAGATGCCGATGTGCTGACTGCACCAACTCCTGCGGAGGTAAATGCAGGAATTGGCTTCCGGAATGCATCAAGAAAAGCGGGGGTACCGAATGTGTCCGTCAGGGCGATACCCAGAACCTTGTCAATGTTAGTCTCTTGCAGACATCACAGATGATTGAGCGTACTCCTTTTCCAAAACAGCCAAGCCAGTACCGCAGGGCCAACTCGTTGGCATTCTCGTAATCATCCGTAATGGCAGCAATGGTCATGTACCATTCATGGGCCACAGTGCCGACAGGGTCGACACCATACTTCATAGCAAAGTGAACGTTGCTTGACCCTGTGAATTTACCCTTCCACCCTTGTCGCTTTCCCTCCTCAGCAGCCTTCATCAGCCCAGTCATCACCAGGTCATGAGTATGGTAATCACGGCGTCGTCTCGATCCGAACTCGGAGAAAATACAGGCATTCTCAAGCAGTGTGCATCCTTTCCGATATGCCTTCTCCTCCTGGCAACTATAATCCCAGTCCTTATCGCTGAACATAAAGTATGCCTCGCTCGTCAATGCTAACAACGGAATCTCGTACAGAATCGTGTCAACCCAGAGACCCTTGACTAAATACTCGACATCACCCGTGTCACTGTCACTGCCGGTATCATTCACGGGTGTAAACTTGATTTCGATCTGTTCGGAAGGTTTGAGTTTGAACGTGGTCAGGAAATCCAGGTAAGCATCGTTGAAGTATGGACATCGAGTCCTTAGGAATTTAATCTCTTCTTCCGCGATTCGAATGTTCGCAAGTCCTACCAGAGAGTATGGTTATCCCAACGCTCGCGCAATCATCGATAAGGCCATACATACTGTCCATTTGCTTCAGAAGCCATTTGTGGGCCCCGCGCGTTAACTTCATGTGTGGAGTACGGTTCGTGAACCCATACGTCACGTCTATGTAGCACAACTCGTCAGCGCATTCAACCACGCCATATAAGAGCCGAGATATACTCACAAACATCGGGGAAGTACTTCAGAACGGCACATTGCATTGTCAACTTGTACAAATCGGTATCAAGAAGAGAGCAAATGCCCTCCGGAATTGGAGGGGAACTTTCTTGGCCCATTATGGCTTGTTTCTGAAGCCTCTATAGAGTGCTAGTTGCGGTAGCTAGAAACGCCAGGTGGATGTAATGTGCGCAATTCAACTCAATGGGGTACAAACCCCAGTCGAAGGAAAGAAATTATGTCGTAGGAAAGTTTCTCAGCGGCGCTGAAAACAGTCATATTCACATTGCTGCGGGGAACTACCAAAAAAGATGTTTGTACTGTTTGCATTGTATAGTTCGTCATGCTGCGGGGCCGTCATTTTGAGTTGCAGTTAATTGGCAATTACTGGACTATTGCACTGCGAGTCATGAATCTCTCGTCAAACAATGTATTAGTGATAACGGGTTGTGCTGATATGCCGACTCATCGTAGAGGGTACTAAACCAGCTATAGAAAATACCGAGATCTCTTGTGAAGATAGGTCTCTCTTGTAGCTTCATAGTAAGTATTAGAAACCTCATTCAAACAGTCTAGTAAAGCAACTTGAGGAAGTAGATCATATATCAGTGAAAAGTATACACCAAAGTGCGTTGTCATAAAAGTACATCGTCATCATCAATTATCGCCAGTTTTTGCAATATATTTGTTAGGCTGTGACCACCCCGCCAGCTTGAAAAGGGAGGTGTGGCTGATACTCCTGTATATGTGGCTGTGCAGAATTTATTTTCAGGTACATTCCGGAGTCAAATTATTCCGGTCGAGGCAGCCCCCCGTCGCAGGCGTCTTATCCATTATCAGCCAACGGCCCATCGCTCGTTCATCCTCCACGCTTGGTTCACGCGTTCTGCCAGTTACGATTACGACCGGTGCTCGCTCATGTCCCTATTTTCTACAAGCCAATGAGACTTTCGCTCTCAAAGCTAAATACATCAGAAACTCTGGCTAGTCCGAACCACTTCAACATCAGTGGCGCATATTAATCAAGGTCGCTTGAGAACTACATCGATATGGCGCACGGCGCTGAGGACTGTGCATCCGTACTAGAGCAATTCGTTCATGATGTTGCGAATCTGCCGGCGGAAATTAACCACTTGATGGAAGAGATTCAGGCCAAAGACAAAATCATCCAGGAATGTCGCACTACGATCAATTCGAGAGATAGTAGCTTACAAAAGTTCATCAAAATGAATGGCAGTCTGACGCCGAATCCCAAAGAAGAGCAGTATGGAAAAGTCATATTACAGAATCTTGACAAGTCGCAACAACTACAGGATGAGAAGATACAACTGAGTGAGAAAGCGTGCGTTTTGTTAGACCGACAAATCAAGAAATTGGACATCAAAATTCGTGACTTGCAGAATGACGGTGTTCTTTCGAACGATCCTCCCTTGCCGTCTCTTTTCAACAACAGCGACCAATATCGAGACCTCCCAAAGATCTTTTTTCCTGACTCCGCCTCCGACTCTAACGCATACAACACTCCCCTGCATCCTACGTCTGGAAACGCCAACGTTATAATAGCCGCCACTCAGAGACTTAACCAATCTCTGGCTCGATCAGCGGGTGTAGCTGCCCTTGGCTCTCCGACTGCAGCGCGAAGCTCGGCCCCCGCAACTCCCGCCGGTGGCACAGCTCATTTTCACCAACGACAACGCGAATCATCAGCTGGTGCTGTAGAGAACAAACGGCGGCGTCTAAACCCTTCACTAGGAACGCTACCAGCAGCATCATCCAATCTCCGCCAATCCTCTTTAGGTCCCGGCACACCTAAGGGAGGCACACCAGCTTCTAGTCGTGCTGGTAGTGCTGGGCCACGCTCATCAAGCACAATGAAAAAGGCCTTGACCAAGAAGGTTGCGCCTCATCAACAATTGAAAAAGATTAAGGCATCATCTGGACTTAATGGAAAATCAACTAAACGGTCGTCCAGTGCTAGTGGCCGTATTAAGCTTACTACAAAGAAATCGCCTTCTGCCCCCGGGGGCGATGAAGACGAGGATGATTCGATGCTCAGCAGCGCTGATGTCTCGGATTCCGAGAACAACAGCGATGCTCGGCGTGGGGATGACGACATGGAAGAAGAGGAAGAAGATGAGGGCAACGAAGATACCAAGGTTTATTGTACTTGCCGCAGCGTTAGCCATGGTGACATGGTTGCTTGCGATAACGAAAATTGCGAGTTCGAGTGGTTCCACTGGAAGTGCGTCGGTTTGACCAGGGAGCCTGTAGGCACGTGGTTTTGTCCTCAGTGTACAGCCAAGTTAAATAGTTGACCATACCCGCCAGTTTATCTTGATGATTAGCCTCTAATGTTTCCTGAGATTGAATTTTATCTCATTCCTTTGAGCAATTCAATAGCTCTCGTGGATTTTCAGCCTTCCACCATTTCATAAGGTACAAAGATTAGGCCACGAAATGAAGCAAACAAATAGCTTCTGTTAGAACCAAACCATCAGTATCCCGATTGCACTTTTAAGCCGTAAATTCCCACAAGAGAAAAAGAGGCCTCGACCATAGCCAATCCCAAGATTCGTGAACGCCATCGCTATGCAAGCAAACATGACTGGCGCCGTTGCGCTCATTGTACATAAATAAAAAGAAAATAACAAGAGGACCTAGGCTCAACGGAGCCCCTAAAACCCGAGAGCCTTTTCCAGCCAGGGGTCAAAGTATTCGCAGCTCTCTGGGCTCACAGCTCCTCCAGGCGCACAAAGCTTAAAGACTGGGCAGGTACCGCAAGGTGCCTCTGTCATGCCGTTGGTTACCAGCCGGTCGTCGATTCCCTTATCTTCGCCTGCGGGCTTGCGGGCTTGCGACTGCTTAACAGCTTCTGGGTTCTTGACCGACTTGTACATCTCCCCGTTGTTCAAGGCCACCAGCTTACCGTCGTAGCAGAGCATATCAAGAAGTTGTGTAATACTCTCTTCACCCAGACGAACAGGGGTAATGCCACTCTCATTAACTGCACCTGTGAGCATCGACACAGTTGGATAGCCACGGTAACCGGCCGGGAAAGGAATAAATGTTTCTGTCCAGCCTCTTGTTTGACAGACACGCTACCATCGCTAGTTTTCATGCGCTTGGTTCGGTGCGCGTCTGCATTTGAAACTTCAAACCAACTCTTTCTGCTCACTGTATACTCGATATACCCAGCGACAGTGTTTATGAAGTTCTCATCGAGGACTCCGTCAGTGAACCAGGCGCCACCGGTAACATCCTCACTGGGGGCGAGGCCCGCCAGCATGTACATTTTCCGACTTGGGAATTTGACATTGTGCACGCTCTTAATATAGTTCTTTCCCTCCAAAGATTTAAGGCAGCGGTCTAAGATAGACTTATGTAAACCGGTTCGAGTTCCGATCGCACGAACCCAGATACCGTTGCGACCAGTGGAGTGGATCACATTGTATACCAAACTTTCGTCCGGGCTCAGGTTCTGAAGTCTGAGAGTAAAATTGTCACGTTAGCCTATCATATGGGAGGTCGCCCGAAAAGTCCTAGAGGACAATGTCATACTTTTCAGCATCTTCCCGTGAGATAATCTTCCAAGCCAATCGGTCATTTTTGCCCTGAAGAAGGCGAAACAATTTCTGGTCAACGAGCGATTGGGTGCATCGTAGCAGAAGCGCAAGGTCCGACTTGGGGACTATGCCCAGACCAAGCAGGTCCTGCTGGTAGAACAGTTGATCAGGAGGGTAGTTGTTCAGGCAATGCTCGTAGAGCTTAGAGGCGAGCTCAGTCACTGAGGCGCCGGTGGCCCCCGCGGAGGCCATTTTCAACGAGATGAAGCCGAGTCGAAAGACGAATGCAATCACCGAAAAGGTTTATGAAAGGGCATATTCAGAGACGCATATTAGACCAGCATCTATCTATACGGAGTAGTGCCAAATAATACCCGACCGGGTTGAAGAAGAGCCTGTGAGGGGAGAACTTGGCGAGTGCGACAGCGGCAGAAAAAGATGTTTTTGACGGCTTTTCCATTCTCTTTTTGCCCGTAGCGGGGAGCAGCCGCCTAGAACGGTCTAGCGCGACAGAGCTCCGACTCAGTCAAGTCATCCCTGCCTGAGGCACTCAATTCCTCTCGGAAATTTCGAGAAGCTCCGCAGAGCTCATTAACTGCCGCAGCTTCCCCCGTCAGCAGTCGATCTCGACTAGAGTCGATTTTAAACGGCACATCTCTTCCCTTTCATTTCAACCCAACCACTATTGAACCCTGACAGCATGGCTGACGCTTTGAAGGCAGAGGGCAACAAGGCCTTCTCTGCAAAGGACTATCCTACCGCTATGTATGTATTTTACCCCGCTTTATCACAAGTTGTCGTACTAATCGCTTTACAGTGACAAATTCACCCAGGCTATCGCAGTCGAGCCCGAGAACCACATTCTTTATTCCAACCGTTCTGCAGTGTACTCTGCTCAATCCGAATACGAAAAGGCTCTCGAAGATGCCAACAAGGCTACGGAAATCAAGCCAGATTGGTCCAAAGGCTGGCAGCGTAAGGGAGCTGCCTATCGCGGTCTTGGAGACCTTCGTGAGTGATGACTTGACTTGACTTGCTTCATTATCAAGTGTCACTAACAGACCCGTAGTGGCTGCTCACGATGCGTACGAAGAGGCCCTCAAAATCGAGCCTGGAAACGAGCAAGCTAAGTCCGGTATGAACGCCGTCAAGAGGGCTATTGATGCCGAAGCTCAGGCTGACGGTGTCACTGGTGATCCTCTGGGCGGACTTGGTGGCATTTTCAACGACCCTCAGCTTTTCCAGAAGCTGGCCAGCAACCCAAAGACCTCGGGTCTCTTGGCAGATGGTGAATTCATGGCTAAGTTGCAGCGCATTAAGCAGAACCCGAACAGTGTCGGTGAAGAAATCAAGGATCCCCGCTTTTTGCAGGTTATGAGTGTTCTTTTGGGTATTGACATGAGCTTTGGTGCTCCTCCCGAAGGCGCTGCCTCCTCCAGTGCCGCAGAACCCCAAGAAGACGTGCCAATGCCTGATGTCCGCCCCACCGCCTCTGGGGCAAAGAAGGAGCCCGAACCTCAGCCTGAGCCCGAGCCCGAGGATGAGGAGGCGATCGCAAAGAAGAAGGCCCAAGAGGCGGGAGACGCTGAAAAGAAGATTGGTAACGACTTCTACAAAAAGAAGCAGTTCGATGAGGCTGTTCAGCACTACGAGAAGGCCTGGGAGCTGAACAAGGATATCACATACCTCAACAACATTGGCGCCGCTAAGTTCGAGAAAGGTGATCTTCAGGGTGCTATTGAAATTTGCCAAAAGGCCATTGAAGAAGGCCGTGAAGTTCGGGCTGACTTCAAGACCATGGCCAAGTCTTACACAAGAATTGGTACGGCGTACGAGAAGCTTGGCGATCTCACCCAGGCAATTGAATACTATAACAAGTCGCTCACCGAACACCGAACCCCCGATGCCCTTACCAAACTCCGCAACGCAGAGAAGACCAAAGCCAAGTCTGAGAAGGAAGCCTACATCGACCCGGCTGAGGCCGAGAAGGCTCGTGAGCTCGGTCAGAAGAAGTTCCAGGAGGCTGACTGGCCTGGCGCTGTTGACGCTTTCACTGAGATGACGAAGCGTGCTCCCCAGGATCCTCGAGGTTTCTCTAACCGCGCCGCAGCTCTCATCAAGCTTATGGCCTTCCCTCAGGCTGTTCAGGACTGCGACGAGGCAATCAGCCGTGATGCCAAGTTCATCCGTGCTTATATGCGCAAGGCACAGGCTCTGATGGCTATGAAGGAGTACAACAAGGCATTGGATGCTTGCACTGAAGCGCAGGACAATGATGATGGAACCCATGCCCGCGAGATCGATCAGCAACAGCAGAAGTGCTTGGAGGCTCAATTCAGCTCTCGTGCAGGCGAGACTGAACAACAGACCATGGAGAGAATTCAGAACGACCCAGACGTAGGTGGTGCCAATTGTGATTGACTTTTTTTAGATTATACTAACTTTCAACAGATCATGGCTATCCTTCAGGATCCAGTCATGCAGAGCATTCTGCAGCAGGCCAAGAGCGACCCTGCTGCTCTGCAGGAACACATGAAGAATGCCCAGGTCCGCCTTAAGATTCAAAAACTGATGGCTGCTGGTGTCATCCGCATGGGACGGTAAACAGAAACTCTGTGGCTGTGAGGGGATAAGCACGATGGGATGAATTGAGACGACAGTAATCTGTTTTCGACAAAAAAGGCTAGCTTATGAATTGATGCATTTTCAGCTATATTTCATTATCTTAATGATGTATTCTCCTATCTTGATTATGCCCTATTGGAACGCTTTCGGCTAGTCTCTATGTTTATGTAGGACAGCAGTATATCGTATCATATGTCGCAAAAATTTCCCGTACATATAGTTGTCCCCCGCGTTTCCTGGTCGGTAAACGTAGTATTAGTGTTGCCGTTCGCAAAGAAGTGAAAGGGAGAAGAAAACCTAAATAAATCCTCCCTTTCCTTTAGCCCAATGCTGTGCGTATATATATATATATATTCAACAATTGCGCTCTGACTCAGTTGACACAACCCTAGTATCAAGTATATATACATATATTCGGGATACTTTTGTTGTGGAAGAGAATCTTAGCCCTTGTTCTTATTCTTCTTCCCTACTCTATATTTCCTTTTTTTTTTGTCCATAGTGGCTGGTGTTCTTTAGAAGTTTCGTTGAATGGCTTTGGACTCAATTGTCCATCATATCCATTGTCCTAATTATTTGAGTCGTTCTGTTGGGGAAGTAAAGTACCAGGATATATTTAAAATCATTGGTCAATGCCTCCGACTTGATCCAAGGACAACCGACAGAATCCCTCGACAGGCCGATTATTGACAAGAAAATTGCAAGTGGAATTACTACAGATCAACCCGTATATATTACCAGACAAGGAACTGATAGACTGCAAGGAGGTTAGTACGGCGTGCGCCGTAGGCGCTCAGTAAACCCTTCTTAGGGCTTGGCTGCTGACAGAGGCAACCTCTCAGCCGCACGTCTACTCAGTGGCTGGGAAAACAAATGCATTACGAGTCACGAGTGACCCATTTCAAAGGAAGACTTGAAAAAAAAGGGAATAAGGAATAAGGGTCCCAGAATACCCGATCGATTCCCACGACCACAAATAGGCCGGAAATATTCCAACATTTCATTTTCTGTTAGACCAAAAGTCCATGCATAGATCGGAGTCGTACGTACACCTTTCCCAAGAATGACATACATCATCCACTACGCAGCATATTAGTTCACTGCGAAGATGCACTCATTATGCAATCGGTCTGATTTGGAGCGACCCATGTTGTTTGTGCGATCAAGGCCCACACTTACGAACCATGGACCACTGGGTGAGTTGATTTGGGTTGCGCTAGGATCGTACTGAGTAAAAATTGAGAGGAGTTAGAAGTCTTGGTAGCGACTTAACTATCTTAGTCCTCCGGAGGTGGTTCCCTGCGTGAGGTTGGTCTTTCCGTGGGTACAGAGTACTACGCGTTTCTTCAATCAATTTAGTCGTTCTTTCTACTCTAATTTTTCTTTTACTCCTTTCCCCTTCTCAGCCCGCTTTCCCCGCTGGCAGTGAAATAAACAGGGTGGGCAACAATGGAAGACGACCGAGCAAATATTTCATATAGAGAGTTTACTTTTGTTCTCTTGGAGGTATGCGATAGTTAAGACTATTTAAGATTTTAAATTGAATTGATGAGCAAACTGTGGCAAACACGGGTGGTAGTGCGACGACCGTGTAGATCCCAGGTCAAAGCTGAATAAGGTTGAATGGGACGGTCAACAAAGCAATTGCAATTCCAAGCCCCAAATGGACGTGGGATTGGCCTATTAATGTACATAATACATAGGTACAGGAAGCTTGACGTAGGGGGATTAGTCGCATGGGGGTTCAATTAGGGTTTATCCTGAGGTGTGTCTATACATGTTGATATCCTGCGCAGTACTATCAGAAAGAGGATGCAACTTTTCTAAACGAAGCAAATATTGTGTCATCTGTGTACCAAATCACAGCCTCTGCTGCATGCTACGTGTAACCCGGCACTGTGGCAACTTTCTTGGTTTTCAGTCTCAGATCGGAATATATTCCGTGCAATCTCCTCAGTACTCGAGCAATGATTTGTTGCAGTGGCTCTTGAGAGTACTCGAACTTCTATGGAACCTGAACCACGTGAATGTGGATGATACTATCAACCACGCTTAAGCAAATGAGCGAATCATGAATGGGTTACTGCCAAACCACTGTCCGATGATCGGGAAAGGGGAAAGTACTACTAGATGGGTTCCACCCTCATGCATGCTAGTCTACGTACTAAGTGGATAATCGGCCACTGGTTTGGGATGAGTAGCAGTTGCTTGGCAGGGCTGTCCCAAGGTAATATTACTGGTAGCCCAGGCACCGAAGACTCATTACAAGAGTCCATACAAACAGGCGTTGATGAATGTGGCGCAGCGAGAATCCCTTTCGTGGCGGTGCGAGGTTCTATCGATCGGCCTTCGAATCGGTCGATCTAGCTTACTATGTGTTATATAAATAGTGTCGTATTGTTATGAAGGTGGTAGAGAGCGGTGAGCCGAGAGAATTACCTACCTATCCTAACATTGCTTTGGTCTCCTGCTTTCTCCTATATTTGCTCTTTCTATTCGGCTGATAGGGAACTGGCCGGGTTTGTTAAAAATCCGTGGCTGGGTCCTTTTATTGCATCAAAGAAAAGGCTGGTCCTGCTAAGACGATAGTAGTATAGCCAATCCACAGGTGTGTGGAGATGGTCGGGTAAGATTACGACTCCACGACAGAGAGCGTGCGCCGTGAGAGAAGCGAGTGAGATGGACAACCATCTGATCGACTCGATTTATCTATTTTGAATTTTTGACTAGCATTCAATCCCAGATCGACGTCACGGCCGCGGATCTCTTTTCCTTCTCAGCATTATTCGGTCTTTCTCTTTCTTTCTTTCTTTCTTTCTTTTTTTTTTTTTAAAGTTCTACGCACCATTTAAATTGTGACCACTTGTTCTTTGAGCATATTTCCCCATTTCTTCCTAATTGTTTATTCCATTGCTTTTTGATTAAACCATTCCTTAGCTCCCTCATCATTATCACTGGTTCCCCACTCGTATCTAGGAGATCCATCCTTCTATCTCCATCAGGAGGTTTTTTTTCCCCCTCTTTTTTTTTTTTTTTTTTTTTTTCTCTCGCTTTTATTCTTTTTCTTCCTTTCAGCTCCTCACCAGCCACGGTTCTACTTGACGCAAGTGGCTTTGCCGAACTCAATCCGTTTTCGCTTTCAGCTCTGATTTAGTTCGGCCCCCCTTCACCATCATAAGATCCTTTTTCTGCTCTTTTCACAGGGGTTTCTTCGCTTTCTTTACCAGTCATTCTTCGGTAAGGATTACTCTATGCTCATTCTGTACTGTTCCCATGGTCCTCGATTTTCATCCCCTTCCCCGAAATCCGCAACCCGTCCTGTAACTGAGCTCTCGGGCTTAACCGTGGGTTCAGCCACTCCCCGCTGCGGAGAACTCGAAGGCAACCATCGATTCTCCCCCGAGCGCCAACTCACTTGGGACATTGACGAATCCTTTTCTTGTCCAACACCCACTTTTCACTGACTCTCCTTTTTTATTTTTATCAATTTTCTTTCCTTTAATTCCCCATTCTCTCCCATCCTCGCCATTAGATAGTTTGATGCTTAACATCTTCCACCTATTCTTGTTTGCAATTGCGCGTTAGCTTATAAGAAACGGGGAATTCCATATCAGGCGATCTGACGACCTTCCAGATTGTATCGGTTGGGGATTTGTAATCGGTGATCCTTCACCCTGGGCCTTGTTGAATTGGTCCCGCCAACCTGAGAGCCATGGCGTCGCAGGAGTTAGAGAGAGAAAAGATTGAATTGAAGGAGGAGGGCGCCATTGAGGCAGCCCAATTGGCCCCTCAAGACCCCCAGGCCGCTGCGGCTGCGGAGAAAGTGTTGGTGGATGAAACCAGGAAAGCTGGCCTTCCAGCTTACCAATTTGACCCAAATGCGACCCCCGAAGAAAAAGCAGCAGCAGCAGCAGCTGTATGTCTCCCCCGATACCAATCTTCTTTGACTACAGACTCTTCGCTAACGAACGATTACCTACTGTAGCGACTACCTCCGGGCCTCAAACATGACACGAAACCGAAAGGAATGGCGATCATCACGGACAAGGTAAGTTTGGACAATGGTCTCCTCTACACCTCAAAGGGAACCTTTGCCTAATTTAGTGCACTCATAGGATGATGGTACTCCCGACCAATACGATCTTCCCCCACCGAAATCTGCAACAGCCCTGCTGGATGAAGAGAAGGCAGAGACTGCCCAAGGAGAGAACGGTATGACCGAGGACTTGCGATGGGCACGCGACAGAACTGGCTGGGCTCCTCGGTTTCACGAGGAGCCGACGGAGGAAGAAAAGGCAGAAGGGACGTTGTTGGATCACCAGGACTTTCTGGAAGGGAGATTAGATGACAAGTTTTTCGGCGGTAAGTAAGTCCTTCTGTGGCTGTTGTATAGACGCTGACCTGGTTTAGACTGGTACCACAATGCTGCTATCATAGTTTTTGCTTGTTTGTCTTCTTGGATCATTGCGATCCTTGGTGGGGGCTTAGGCTGGATTTTCATCTTAATGGCGGCCTGTAGCACGTACTACCGGACATCGATTCGTCGGGTCAGGCGAAACTTCCGAGACGACATCAATCGCGAGATGGCTAAACAACGTCTGGAGACCGACACCGAAAGTTTGGAGTGGATTAACAGTTTCTTGGTCAAATTCTGGCCCATCTATGCGCCTGTTCTGTGTGACACGATCATCAACTCGGTCGATCAGGTCCTCAGCACTTCGACTCCGGCCATGCTCGACAGTATCCGACTGAAAACGTTTATTCTGGGTTCCAAGCCTCCTCGATTGGAGCACGTGAAGACTTATCCTAAGACGGAGGTGGACACAGTCATCATGGATTGGAAATTTAGCTTCACCCCTAACGATACTATGGACCTGACAGCTCGTCAATTGAAGAACAAGATAAACCCCAAAGTTGTCTTGGAAGTTAGATTGGGTAAGGGCGTTGTTAGTAAAGGTCTAGATGTGATTGTCGAGGATATGGCTTGCAGCGGTTTGATGAGAGTGAAGGTGAAGCTCCAGGTTCCTTTCCCTCACATTGAGAGGGTTGACGTCTGCTTCTTGGAGCGCCCAGAGATTGACTATGTTTGCAAACCTCTGGGCGGTGACACACTTGGATTTGACATCAACTTCATTCCCGGCCTAGAAACCTTCATCAAGGAACAAATTCACAACAATTTGGGCCCCATGATGTACAGTCCCAATGTTTTCCCTGTCGAGATTGCGAAAATGCTTGCTGGAAATCCTGTGGATCAAGCAATTGGTGTCGTTGCTATTACACTCCATGGTGCTCATCATTTGAAGAATCCTGACGCGTTTGCTGGTACTCCTGATCCGTACGCAAGCATCTCTTTGAATGGCCGCACGGAACTAGGACGCACAAAGACCATTCACGACACAGACAGCCCAAGATGGAACGAAACGATATACGTTATCATCACCTCGTTCTCTGACACTTTGACCATTCAGCCATATGACTGGAATGAGTTCCGAAAGGATAAAGAACTCGGTACTGCGACCTTCCCCTTGGACCGGCTTGAAGAGCAGCCAGAGCATGAGAGTATTTACCTGGAAGTTATGGCTAGTGGCCGGTCCCGTGGTTCTGTTCATGCAGATATCCGATTCTTTCCCGTCCTGGAAGGAAGAACGCTTGAGAATGGCGAAGTTGAGCCAGTCCCAGAATTGAATACAGGCATCGCTCGCTTTACAGTCGAACAAGCTAAGGACTTGGATGGTACAAAGAGTCTTGTCGGTCAGCTAAACCCTTACGGTGTTCTCCTTTTGAACGGAAAGGAAATTCACATCACGAAGAAGTTAAAGCGCACGAACAACCCTATCTTCCAAAATGCTTCCAAGGAATTTTTGGTCACCGACAGAAAGAATGCTCGACTTGGCTTGGTAATCAAGGATGATCGGGACCTTGCCAGGGACCCGATCCTGGGTACCTACCAGATCAAGTTCAATGATATGCTCAAAATGATGGAGAAAGGCCAGGATTGGTTCCATCTCCATGGCGCTAAGACAGGGCGCGCCAAACTCACTCTGCAGTGGAAGCCTGTTGCCGTGGGTGGCATCTCGGGCAGTGCTGGCTATGTTGATCCAATTGGCGTGATGCGCTTCCACTTCAAGAGCGCAACTGATCTCAGGAACTTGGAAACCATGGGCAAATCTGATCCGTATGCTCGCGTGCTGCTCTCTGGCTACATGAAAGCTCGGACAGTAACGTTCAGAAATAACCTTAACCCCGAGTGGGATGAGGTGGTTTACGTTCCGATCCACAGTGCTCGTGAAAAGCTCACTTTGGAAGTCATGGATGAAGAATCCGTCGGCTCCGACCGATCACTGGGATCGCTTGAAATCAACGCCTCAGATTACGTCCGAGAGAATGAGAACGGAGAATACCTCACTGATGACGAGAAGCAGCATATTTCCAGTGATCTTCGCATTGGTCATGGTCGAGTAAAGGGAAAACTCAATTATACTGTCGCATTCTACCCCAGCATGCCTGTTGTTAACCCTGATGACGAGGTCGAGGAGGATGATCTGACAGAAGGCGCTAATGGTGACGAGGAGAGTAGCGATCAACCCAGAAAGAGCGTGGACTCTAGAAGCAAGATCTCGCATACCAAGTCACCTAGCACGGACTCTAAGGCTGCTACAACAAATGGCACGAATGGTACAGCGGACTCGAAGACCAGTCTTGACTCATCTAGGCCCGCTACTATCAAGGACTCTGAAACGATGTCTGTCAGGTCCATCAAGGAAGTGCCAAAAACTTTCATTTCACTGGAGGATATAGCACAATACGGTAATCCCCCCACATTTCCATTTTCCCAATCATTGTTCCATTTCTGTATTTGAGACTAACCTGCCCGCAGAGTCTGGCTTCCTTGTCTTTAAGTTCCATGAGGTCCACCTTTCTCGCAGCAATGTACAGGTGGAGGTTTTGATGGACGACTATATGTTCCCTGCATACACATCACCTAAGATCCGCTCTAAGTCTGCACAGATTGAAGACAGTATGTGATTGTTCTTGGCAAGAATATTATAAAATGAAAACTAATCGTGTCGCAGTTGGTGATGCCTTCGTGCGTGAGCTCGAATTCTCGAAAATTACACTTCGGATTGTGGACAAGGAGGACCCTAAGGCGAGCAGTGACGAGCATACTGTTGCAAAACTTACAGGCGATACGCTTTCTACTTTGCAGCGCATCTTGGTAAACGAGTCCCGCCATGGTTACAAATTTGGTATCCCATAACTAACTGCTTCTAGTACAACCCAACCGAACTCGCTCTGCGGTCGGACAGTGGGGAAGTAAGTAAGGTCACTGTTAGTGCTCGGTATATCCCTGTACATATGAAGCTTGACCCGTCGGAAAGTATCAACAACATGGGAACCTTACGAGTGGACGTTCTTGATGCTGCTGAGCTCCCATCCGCCGATCGAAATGGTTTCAGCGATCCATACTGCAAATTCCGTCTCAATGACGAAGTGGTGCACAAGACCAAGGTACAGAAGAAGACCCTTCACCCAGCCTGGAACGAATACTTTGAAACACCTATCAAGTCTCGGATCGCGGCAGACTTTCGGGTGGACGTATATGATTGGGATTTCGGTGACAAAGCAGATTATCTGGGCGGTACCCACATCGATCTTGGAGTACTAGATCCCTTCCAAAGCAAGGAAATCTCTCTTCCACTTGATGGCAAGTCGGGTGCAATCCGACTGAAGATGCTGTTTAAGCCGACCTATGTGATGCGATCTCGGCAGGGTTCCTCGACCTTCTCCGGTACCTTTGCTACTCCTGGGAAGATTGTCGGAGCACCCGTGAAGGGTGTCGGATTCGTTGGTGGCAATGTCATCAAGGGTGCTACTTTGGGCGCTTCTTTCTTGAAGCGCGGTATCACCTCGCGATTCCACAAAGATGATTCTTCGAGCATCAACGAGGTCGCAGAAGATGCGGAGGACGTATCCCAGCTGGAGGCACCGTCTGTTCTGGTTGAGGGCAACACTCCACCTAGCTCGGCGCAAAATAATAACCTGCAGCACTCGCGCACTCGGAGTGTGGCTTCGCATTACAGTGATAGACTTGGCCTAGCTGGTAAAGGAGACACGGGAACTGCTACGATTACCGTGGTATCTGCCACCGACTTCCCTCCGTCGACTAATGTGCGTGTCATTGTGAAAGCCCTTGGCCCCAAGCCCAAAGAGGTGCTCAAGAGCAAGACCCACAAAGCCAGTGGTGGTACTGTGCATTTCGATTCATCGCATGAGACCTGCCGTGTGCACAATACCACAGCCGATGCGCAGTATCAAATCCGGGTTGTTGACCATGCTACATTTGGTTCGGATGATGTTCTCGGAGAGGCACTCTTTTTCGTTGATGACCAAGGCTCCGTGGCCGGGCAGGAGAAAGTGGTGAAGGTTGGCAGTGGTTCTGTCGCTATCCGCAGCAGCTTCTCGGGATCCGAATCTGCCCTCCGGCCCGGCACCGCTCATTCGAATGGCGGAGATGCGGCGTCCGACGTAATGGACAGCCCAGATTCCAAGAAGCCCGGCCGTCGCAGCTTCCTTAGCAAGAGGAGCGTTAGCGGTGCATAAACGGCGGGCATACTTAGCGTTCATGAGGAGGAAGTATTGCAGTCGAAGAGGCGTTCTGCCCTTATACGCTTCTCTATGTATTTGTTCCTGATGCCCTTTATGATATTGCGATTTTCCATTATTGTTCCTGTTGTCGGCCGCTGGCCACCAATGTGATGTGATATCCTTGAAGTTCTGATTGGCCACTAGCATTTCTAGGAGGCTAGATGTTGAATGAGTAAATCTTATTGTGATTGCTATTGTCCTTCCAAGACAGACGGATGGGTCATAACTAGGTACCCTACCCTACTTTCTAAATGTAGTTGGACTGCCGTACATACAGCCATACACCGCCGGAATGACCCAGGCGAAATGGAAGGAATGGACCTAAACAGGACTATTAGGTTGTTGAACTGGACAGGACATGACATGTCTTATCCCGGACCCAGTGGAGGAAACGACTATTGGAGTAATGCGCCCACCGGGCCTCTGTTAGGGGCTTCGTTTTTAAGTTTTCTAGCCTCTTCTGTGAACTGTGTCGCTGGCCCGAGCGCATGAAAACGATCTCACTCGGTTCGTATGGAGTAACAAGCCTGATCTATGAGGAGACATTTTCTATAGTCGGGCATAGTTATGACAGTTGTCAACGTGCTGCATATTTGGTACATTTGGTACATATGATATTTATGACATACATACATGCATATCAGGCATCAAGGCCCCCCCTTCTCCAACTGCATGAGTTGTCCAGTTTAGGGGGTCATGACCTCTGGTCCTTTCCCACCAGTCTTCGTTCCCCTTTCAGATCGAATCTGAATCAAGTCTCACGACAAAAGGAGTCGACGCCGGCAACTACCGTCCACAAGCCCTATGGAGTATGGGTACCCTAAGTGGGGTGGTCTTAGAAGTTAATAATACATATGGGCCCAGACCCGGGAAATAATTGATATGGGTACGGTAAAATTAGAAAATCACAATCGGACGATCACGGTGTCTCTGCATGTCGACTGAGACGAGCGACGACTACGGGAGTAGACCGAAAACAAGCGTGGCGATTCATGGGTTGGTGGCCGTGTGATCCGTTGGTGGGATCGCAGTTGATAGCGTTTTTTAGATAGGGAACAAGAAACCGAATAGAATGATCGGACCTACCATTGGACTGTCCGGAGCACACCCGTCAATAGTGCGTAAAACGGGTTCAATGACTGGGAGTACGGTATCACCGGTGTTCGGGATGTCTCAGGTTTCCTCTCTCTCTCTTTCTGCTGCGACTTTACTTAGTCGGCCTACGGGACGTCACTATCGAGGGATTGGGACAATTGTATGGGATATAGTAGGGCACGGAGCATCATGACCGCTTCTGAGTGGCTGAAGTTTCTCGAAAGTGCTCGTGCTCCCTCCTATCATATGGCGAGATTGTATGGAACAGACGAGGAAGTTTCGATGGGCAACTTGCAAGGTTAATTAATATTACGATGGCTCAAAAAGTGACGAGGCAGTGGGGAACTCTCAAGATTACTCTTTGGACATTAGTAAATTCGAACCCTGAGAAAAGGGGGTTATGCTCGGTCTAGAATAAGGAGAGTCCCAATGTCAGATGACGACGGATGACGACCTTTGCCTTTTCTTGCTTTGGATCTACCAGCATCAGCTGCAGATGGACAGAATATAGGTATTCGTTATGTGTACTAGTATACAGTACACACAGTACACTTACCCCTCCTCTCAAGTTGACTTGGTAATTCTCAACAATGCAGTTGCCGTCAGGCCTGGTATTGACGTACGGATGATGCTAAGAATAGGGAAAAAGTATCACGCTTGGCAGACCAAAAAAACAAGAATGTGTCTGCATTTACTGGTTTCGTATGGCCAGTGGACCGTCACCGCCTCCCGGATTCCAGTGGTGGGCTGGTAACGGCTATGTATTAATACCGTTTTGGTCCCCTTGAATTGCAAACCCCACTTCGTTCCCCCCCCCCCCTCTTGCTCTTACTCTGTAAAAGGCGATAAAAATAAAATAATATTAAAAATAATAATAATAATAATAATAGTAATAAAATCAATCAATCAACCATCACAAAGGGGAGCCTAAGGTACCAAACCAACCCAATAGGAACAGTATTAAGCTTCTACTTTCTCCTTGTCTGGTTTGCTTTGAATCTTCTTCTCTCTCTTCCTTTCTTTGCCCAACTATCCTTTACTCTTCTCTCCCCCCCCTCCACCCTTGCTCTCATCATTATCCACGTAAGTACTTCCCCTCTCCCCTCCGGCCCTGTCGCACCATTTACCGTTGGGGACGAGTACCCATGACGGCACCTGATTGAAACCCATTCCTCTCCTCCGAAAGGATCGACGCTCTCTGGCGTGGCAACAGAACCCTCCTCGGGGTCCCCAATGGCCCGCTTAAATCAAGTGTCGTGTCCTCTTGCTCGTCCTTCCCTTTGTGTTCATTCTTGCTTGCTCTTCACACCCACTCTCAAGCTTTCTGAAGCTCCGTTAAAGCTAACCCCAACGGTGTTGACCGTGACAGAAATCATTCCGTCGCCCCCTTTAACTTGAGCACTCCCACCTTAGTCCTCTGGCTATCTCCCCGCATAACATACACAATGGCAGCCAAAGCTTTGCCTACCCACCTCAGAGCGCCGGCCACGGAAACCTCCAATGCTGGCTCTTTCGGCAAGCACCACGGAAAGTCTCAGTCTCACATGGTAAGTCTTGTGGATTTCGTTGGTACTCGTCTACAGTTGCGATTGTGAATGTTGGCCCGTGGCTTCCTGAATTGTATGCATATTTCCTGGGCTGCTGGGCTGTCAACCTGCAGAATACTGTAGGGAAGGACCCTGGGGCGCAGATCTGGGTTGCGACTGCTCTTAAGCAACTAGAGATCTGCCTTGTCCAATGTCTATATGGACATATTAACCTGCCTTGAATGGCGGGCCTGCATGGACTTGGTATACTTAGCACCTCATATCCCTACTACTCGACAAGCAGGTATTTCCTTTGCACAGTGCCTCACCTCCTTGAAGAAAGCGTACATTGCGTTTTGCCGTGTTACCTTGCTGGAAATCTTCAGTACTTATCCTGTGCTCCCTGAAACATATATCGCATTCCCCTGAACAGCTATTTGACATATTTGCTTCTATCACTCCTGTTTGCGATCTTCTCTCTTCACAGCCGGACGCTAGTTTCTATAACTATTTTTACCTGCGGGGAGCACCTCACTGAGGATTGTTCTTGTTATTTTACAAATCGTTTTTGGTTTTTCCATCCGCCGAATTTCTGTCATGTCATGGTTTAAGACTTGCATGCTAACAAGCCGATTTCCTCAGGCGTTCGAGAATGCCTCGACCAGCGTTGCTGCTTCTCAGATGCGTAATGCTCTGAATGCCCTCTCAGAGACCGTCCCTGATTCTCAGGAGCGCAAGCGCTTTGAGGCTGAAATGGACAACTTCTTCGCCCTCTTCCGCAGATTTCTGAATGACAAGGCTAAGGGCAACGAAGTGAACTGGGACCGCATTGCTCCTCCCCAGCCTTCCCAGGTGGTGAACTACGAGAGCTTGGGCAGCGAGGCCTCGGTTGAGTTCCTGAACAAGTTGGCTGTCGTTAAGCTAAACGGTGGCTTGGGTACTTCCATGGGTTGCGTTGGCCCCAAGTCAGTCATTGAGGTCCGTGAGGGCATGTCGTTCCTGGATCTGTCCGTTCGCCAGATCGAGCACCTGAACCGCACTTTTAACGTCAACGTTCCCTTCGTCCTGATGAACTCGTTCAACACTGACCAGGACACTCAATCCATCATCAAGAAATACCAGGGCCACAACGTTGATATCCTCACCTTCAACCAGTCTCGCTACCCTCGTATCATCAAGGACTCTCTTCTCCCCGCTCCTAAGAGTTTTGACGCTCCTCTTCAGGCTGGTACCCCCCTGGACACGGTGATGTCTTTGAGTCCCTGTACAACTCTGGCACTCTCGACAAGCTCTTGGAGCGCGGTGTGGAGTACATCTTCTTGTCCAACGCTGACAACTTGGGTGCGGTGGTCGACCTTCGCATCTTGCAGCACATGGTTGATACCGAGTCTGAGTACATCATGGAATTGACTGATAAGACTAAGGCCGATGTGAAGGGTGGTACTATCATCGACTACGAGGGCAAGGCTCGTCTTCTGGAAATCGCCCAGGTTCCCAAGGAGCACGTCAACGAGTTCAAGTCTATCAAGAAGTTCAAATACTTCAACACCAACAACATCTGGATGAGCCTCCGTGCCATCAAGCGTGTCGTTGAAGAGAATGAACTGGAGATGGAAATCATTGCCAATGAGAAGTCGATCCCCGCCGACAAGAAGGGTGACGCCGACCAGGCCATCTATCAGCTTGAGACCGCTGTTGGTGCCGCTATCCGTCACTTCAAGAACGGCCATGGTGTGAACGTCCCTCGTCGCCGCTTCCTGCCCGTGAAGACATGCTCCGATCTCTTGTTGGTCAAGTCGGACCTTTACCGCCTGGAGCACGGTCAGCTGGTCATGGACCCTAACCGCTTTGGCGGTGTTCCTGTGATCAAGCTTGGATCCGACTTCAAGAAGGTTTCAGACTTCCAGAAGCACATTCCCAGCATTCCCCGTATCGTTGAGCTCGACCACCTGACGATCACTGGTGCCGTCAACCTGGGCCGTAATGTTACTCTGAAGGGCACAGTCATCATTGTCGCCACGGAGGGTAGCACTATCGATGTGCCTCCTGGCTCGGTACTGGAGAACTGTGTCGTTCAGGGAAGCTTGCGTATCCTGGAGCATTAAGTTACACGTTGAACTGCCATCGGCTTGCACCATTCTCCGTTTGCCCTTACCTGGGCTGGTACAGAAGGAGGTGCCTGCAAGGCCGGATAGATCTGTTTTAGAAGCGGGGGTTTCTTACCTTATGTGGATTTTGGGTCTGATTAACATATATCCTGTGTTGATTGAACGTCTGGGAGGCGCATTCGTGGCAACGGTTTCGATTGGGGTGTGCAGCAAAACTTAGTTTAGTATTGTCCATAATCTTTTATTATCTTCTAAGTACTAGTTCTATTTGACTTTTGTCCGGACTGACTATATCCTTGATTTCCTTGATTCTAACCAAGCATTCCTGGCCCGATGGGACGCCGCAGGATCTACCTACCCGCACAGCGTGTCTCATCCGCGTAAGCAAAGACCCCCCGGACACTAGGGTCGAGGATGATTTCCTGGTACGGTGGCCCCTCGACTTAACTCAAAAACCTACTCGGCCTCGTTCTGGCAACACATGATTGCTCAGGGCCCCTTCGGGACCCCCATCACGTGCCAGATCGCGGGACTATCTTCCGGGTGTTTGCTATTGTTCCATCTCTCCCGGTCAACCCGCTCTGGCTTCAGAAACGGCGAGGAAAAGCTGTAAAGGGGTTCCGAGGTCCTTTCCATGAACCTGGTCTTCTGACCTACCGATTTGTAAGATGTGGCTGCTGTAGCACCTGACGTGGCCATGGACGCCGTAGGGTTCGGACACGGTTTCCTGTTGCCATAACCAGAATCGCCTTACGCCTCTAACGTTTTCCTGTACGTCATGCATAGGCAACTCGGGCTCAATTCAAGCAAGAAGGAGGGGTTTCTGGAATCGTGTTATGCGGAGCCTTGGAGCCGTCTTCTTGTTCTGGACTCGTCTTCACATGGCAGACTTTACTGTGTTTATTAGTATAAGACTCATCGATGTTCACCAATTTGCCTTCACCACACTCTATTCAATTGCTTTGTGGGTCCCTGGCGAGTGATTGGCGAACGAGTTGAACTGGCCGTGTTTATTTATTGTATGCTTTCGCCGCCACCATGAGCGAACCGTCAGCGCGCCGTCAAATTGCCCCGGGACCTTCTTTGAAATCTGAATTGCCCCCTGGTGATAGTCCGCCTGGAGAAAACTACCGGAGCACGCCGATGGATCCTTCAAAGAAGCGGGTGTCTATGGCCTGTTTGGCTTGTAAGAAGTCTAAGCGGAAAGTATGTTGACTTAGCTTGAGCATCACTGCAGAATGAACGTCTCCTCGTTCCTTTCTTCTCTCTTTCACCTTTTATTCCATTTTATTATCAGTATTACTAATATGGTCTCTTTTCTTCCTCTTCAAGAATTGGAATTGAGTTTGCTACTGACGGATTGTGACTTAGTGCTCCGGGGTACCTCCGTGTGACAATTGCCGGGCCTTCAATCGACAGTGCATCTTTGATGAAACCCTAGACCAACGCCGGCGAGTAGCGGCTAAACGTACCGCAGATGAGCTCAGTTACCACCGAGACATGCTCAATGACCTCCTGAGAGTGATGCGAGCTGATGATCAGTCGTTTGGCCTCAGGCTGTTGGACATCATTCGAAGGGATGCTACAGCAGAGGAGATGCGTGGGTTTATCGACGAGGCGCTGGCCCAGATGGAGGGGACAGACAGTGCGGACGAGGTCACTCTGCGCAAGCTGGAGGATGTTAGACGGGTGATCAATGCCGAGGGTGCCGGACCGTCCTTTCGTCCAAAGGTGATGGACATTCATTACTTATGCGATGAGGTGCCCTTTCGAGTTCCCGCAAAACCATGGACTACAGTTACTGAGGATGCAGATCTTGTATCACACTTAGTATCCCTGTACTTCACCTGGGACTTTCCGTTTCATGCCTTTCTCGACCGCGATGTGTTCCTACGGGACATGGCCAGGGGCGACCTCAACTCGGAGTGTTGTAGTCCATTCCTGGTCAACGCGCTTCTTGCAAATGCATGCGTATGTGAGAGTCTTGTCACTTCTGTGGATACATACTAATTCCATGCAGCATTTCTCAGATTATTCAGAGGCATACGTGGATCCAGGCGATATTGTAACCAAGGGCGCTGATTTTCTCGCCGAGGCTGAACGGCTAAGGGACGAGGAGCCTGCAAAGCTGAGTCTCGCATTCCTACAAGGTACCCTTCTATTATATGAAAGGTTCGCGGTCAAACCATACTCTATCTTCATTGGCGCCTGCTATCTAACATCTACCAAAGGTATTCCATATCAGGACATAATGACCTCGGTTATAAAATGCTCCATCAAGCGATATGGACGGGCGAATCGCTAGGCTTGATTGGCCCTAAAGTCTTTAAGTTCAGCTCTGGACAGCTCACCGATGATATGGATGTTTCCATCAAGCGGACCGCCTGGGGCTTGTTCCATATAGACACGTAAGTCGTCTGATCGTACCGGAAGAGAGTAGCTCTCATACTGTGACTAGCGTCGTCCACACCGACTTCTTAAGACCGAGTCTAATTGACAAAGTCAACTTGGAACGGCCTGACAGAACTCGAATGGATGAAACCACTCCATGGGTTCCGTATCCTTCCCATCGCGCTCCGCGACCGTCCCTTCTCAGCCAGTACTTTGACGAGTCATTCAATCTGTGTGAGATTGCCCGTGATATATCACGGCAACTGTATGCGATCAATGGCTCATCTTTCTCTGCATACCATCAACGCCGCACTAAGGAGGCACTGTATGAAAGGCTTCGTCGATGGCATCAGGGGTTACCGGATACTTTCAACCCAGATCATAAACCACCACCATATATTATATTGCTAAGGTGCGCCTCTCTTTATATCGTTCGTCGAATATATTGAGCAGAGCAGACTAATTGCTACATTAGGATGAGGTATCATACTTTGACCATCAATCTATTTTCATGGAGGCCCGGGGATGATGTGTCGAGTATCGATTCCGAGGCTCCTAAAACGCCCGAGAGCCCTCCTGGCCTTAGCCCCTCACATTCGAAGTTCGATGCCCTGGAGAATATACTGTCTTCGGCGCGTGCCATTTCCGCTTTGACTCGTCTCTATCGGCGGGAATATGGCGTGAGTCGTGCACATCACTTTGCGCTGTATGCCATCAATTTGGCTCTGTTTACGATGCTAGATCATGACAGTTTTGATATTTTGGATCAAGACTTCCTATCGCTGACGAGCGCCTTCATAAGTTTAGCCAGCCGTTCTCAGCTAGGGAGGAATCTCTTCCATCTGTTCCGACAATCTGTCCTGACCAAAGGCCAGGGGCAGCGGGCCTCGAGCTCTAGTACTGTCAATGATGAGCTGAAGGCTTTATTCACTGAAGACATCTCATCACCGTCTCGATGGGATGGTTACGCAAAGGGACTGGAGAAACTTAACGAAGATGAACGATACCATGGCATCCCGGGAGAGGGAGATCACACACTCTTCGACATGCTCGATTGTTATGAGAGCTTGAGCTTAGGGAAAGATGAAGTAGCTCCGGAGAGATATCGACCAGAGACACGATAGATACCAACGTTGCGGTCAGAGTGGGCGGAATGCCCAGACCAAGAACTACATATATCCTGTACTTGGAGCTTACACAGTATCTACTAGCCTGTTTATTCATATAGTAACCATGGACATCCTTGTTTTAGCATGTCTGCCGCCTATATCACCCTATATATGTAGTTGTATATGTAGTTGATTTTCCTCTTCCCGTGATCTTCGGGTGGTGACATCATTGGCTGTTCATCTCCCGTTGGACTACATCATCCTCTCTTACAAGCCTATGGGTCGAACCAGTCATGGTCATTGCGGTCCGTGCCTTGTTACCGAGGACCTGAAAAGCCCTGCAGAACGAAAGCTGTTCATCTGTCGCCATGAGACAAATACCGTTCATGGGTCATATCGGCCACTGTGTCATCTCTCAATGGAGAATAACTCTCAGCCGTATTATTACAACTTGCCGGCCGGCGAGGAGAGCATTCGAGGCCCAGGGCTCGATCCCTCGGTGCTTCAGTCTTCTGACTGGCTTTGGGGCTCGGTGCCTGTCAGTCCTGGTAGCTTCAGCTTCAACCCCTACGCCATACCGCCATACACGGACCGACCTCCGTTTCCAAACCAGCAATCGTCCAGATCGTCCTCTTCACGAGAGATCCCAAAGGTGGCTATTCCGCGGACTGCAGGTATCAGTGGTCAGTCCCAACGTCGCCGATCCGCGCGCGCTTGCGAACCTTGTCGTCAGCGGAAAATCAAATGCGATGGAAACAAGCCCGCCTGTAAACAATGTGTGGAGCACAACGTGAGCTGTTCCTATCTAGATGCGAAACGAGTCCGAGATCAGAAACAGCTTGGGGTGCTAGCAAAGAAGGTCCAGCGTTATGAGAAACTACTGGAAGTGATTGAACCAGAAGTTGAAGGTGCTCTCGCAAGGCGGATTAGAAAGAGCTTACAGGTTTGTAACACTTCCCGTATACCACCGTCAGTTTGTTGGCCTGGCTTGAAGAATAGAATAGTTTATTAATACGTGCAGGGTTCTGAGGCATCATCTGCAGACGATGCCTCTGACTCGGGTGACGAAACTTCATCGATTGGATCCTTGGATGAGATTGACCTGATAGATGAGGATTTGAATCGGGATGAGAAGTCGATAGCCACGGGATTCTTTGGCAAGAACTCTGAGATATACTGGATGCAGAGGTTGGAGGATGAGATCGAAGGTCGTAGTCAAGGCCTCGATGACTCGGGCATGGTGCCGGACCAAGCTACTTCTACGCAGGAGCAGAAGCATGATGTCCCCAGTACAACAGTAAGCTACCATCTCGACGACCTACAACTCCCATTAATGGATTCCGTGGATGCATACGCGCTGCCGCCAAAAGAGCTAGCAGACCAGTTCTTTACCGCATTTATGGAGTCTGTGCATCCGGCATTCATGGTCATCCGGAAGAGTATCTTTACTGCGCAATATCGGCAGTTCTTTAGCCAACCGTCGAATCCACCGCGGAGATGGCTTGCCATTCTAAATATGATTTTCGCTATTGGTTGCCGATATCAACATCTTGTGGATCACGCAGGGGGTGGGGATTTGGATGATGTACTATACCTGAACCGCGCCCGGAAGTTAGCCTTGAGCGGAAATGTGCTGTTTGAACATGCAGATTTACAGCAAATCCAGGTGGAGTTTCTAGTGGCTTTATACTTGCTATCAATGGGTCAGGTTAATAGGTAAGCAGGAATCCGACCTGCGAGGACGTGTCTCTCGATAGCAATGTTCACACTTTTAGGTCATTCAAATTCTCGAGTATGGCACTTCGATCAGCTTTGTCACTTGGAATCAACCTTCGCTTGGTGGATGGCCGAACACACTACACGTCAAAAGAGGCGCGAAACCGCCTGTGGTGGTCTATTTATCTTCTTGAGCATCAGCTTACGTCCGTCACGGGCAGAGTCTCTTGCGTCAATGAGAACCTGAGCTCCACGCCACTTCCAGTGCCATTCGAGGAGGACGCTTTCGGTAGACCGGAAGTTCTTTGTCTTTTCCAGGATTCATCCATGCGTGAAAGCCACTTAAAACTGACATTGCTCCAAACTGAAGAGGAGGCTCGGTCTAGCGCCGAATGGCTACTGACTTGCGAGCCCACCTCATCTCTGTTTTTCTATTGCCTGGTAGACCTCACGAGCATAACTCAAGCCGTGATGAACAAAGTTTACAGCATCCAAGCTTTACGCGAGCCTAGTGGTAGGATTCACCGCCGCATACGAAAATATGGCAAGACCCTGGAGACTTGGCTGTCCAAACTGCCCCAGGCTTTTCGATTCACAGAGTCACATAGCGAGCGATTTCATGTACCAGCAGCTGATGATCCCTTTATACAAGAGCGAATATGCCTTGCCTTCAACTTTTATAGCTCCAAGATTACGCTCTGCCGGCCATGCGTCACTCATACCAATCTGAAAGGAAGCTCCTCATCCCAGTCAACAAAGGTGTCACACTCTGACTTCCGCGATGAGATGGCCCTCAGCTGTCTGCGCTCCGCCTGCTCCCTAACCTCCATTCTACCCGAAGAACCGGATATTCACTGGTTGGCACGCGTGTCACCATGGTGGACGATTCTCCATCATCTAATGCAAGCTAACACCGCACTACTTCTTGGACTCTCCTGCTGGTCCGTTACCGAGTTGCCCAAGACATCCAAGCCTACAAACCCAGTGACCCCACCTATAGACACTCAAACCATGCTTGCAGCATGTAAAAAGGTCATCCGCTGGCTCCACGCCATGAGCTACACTAACACTGCTGCTCGACGTGCGTTTCTCTTCTGCGATAGTTTCATCCGTCGTATGGCGCCGAGTTTGGGCCTCGATCTTGCCGGTCTCCCGGATGGAACGTCCTTGCCTTCCCCCAACGACTCCATTTGGATGATGGCGGATGGTCCGGAAGAAATGTGTTAAGCGTTATGTTCAGTCAATGAGTTATTTGAATGCTGGAAAATGTGCCCATGTTTTGTTTGCACGTGTCGCGGTCATGAATTTATGAAACCTGTTCACTAAATTGTAGACCTGGAGCTAATATCAATATTAAACCTGAGTCGACTACTAGATTTACCATATTATCAACTGTGTAGAAATGAGAATAATACCAAGCAATATAATTCCGAATCTCCCTGTCCATATGGTAGGTACACAAGCTGAATATGTCCCCCCACACACACGCCCTCAGCCGAACCCTACAGACACAAAATACAAAAAGACAATAATAGTAAAGATCCACTTGAGATAAATTCAACTAACAATAAACATAAAATAGAACTAGCCAGTAAGTCAATGTTCAACCAAAACAAAAAGCAGCTTAGAACGATGGGGAGGTTCAGGGCGGACAAGGTAAGTAAATACGTATAGCTGACGCTGAAGAAGAACCAGAACCAGGTGGGGAAAACGCAGAATTGAAAGAACAGTATGGAAAAGAGAGAAGACAAACTCGTGACGGGAAGGAAATTAACTCGTTAGCATTGATTGATGCATGGGAGCATCGGCTTGATTGGTGGATAAAAATAAAAGATGAAACGAAATATGAATATGAATATGAATATGAATGAGATAACCATAATCGTAGGTATGCTGGAAATGGAGCAGATATAAACTGGAAACAGGAGATGAGAAGAAAGAAACAGGTGTTGCTCTGAGAACTGTCGACAAACGGAGAAACAGATTATGAGATGCGAATAGCGATTATTTCCACGGGCTGAGGGCACAATTTACATCTGTGGCATGATATAGGCTCGTTTGCGCGGGTCATCGTCTAGAGATGGTGGTCCGCGCTTTTGAGCTGGGTTTAGGGCCATTGCATCCGCTTGTGCATGCGGGTGCTGGTGTGCATGTTGCACGTGCTGTGCGTGCTGAGCTTGAGGGTGCTGGTGCTGGTGCTGATGCACATGTGAAAGGGGATGGTGTTGATGCTGCTGTGGATGTGGGTGGTGCTGCGGGTGGTGCTGATGGGCCATCTGGAGCTGGTGGTGGTGGGCCTGCAATTGGGGCTGAACTTGCATTGTTGATTGGGCTTGGATCGGAGGTTGAGCTTGCATCTGAGTTTGGGTTGGTATCTGCGGTTGCACCTGCATTTGTGGTTGAGCGTGTAAATGAGGTTGAGCCTTTGCTTGCGGTTGTGGTTGTGGCTGCGGCTGCGGCTGATGTTGGTGTTGATGATGTTGATGTTGAACGTGGCCCTGGGCCTGCTGGGGCTGTGCTTGAGGTTGGGTTTGGCCCTGGCCTGGTGTTGGGGGTTGCTGGCCTTGTGCTTTCGCTTGGGCTTCGGCTTCGGCTGCCGCCTGTCGAGCAGCAACATCGGCCTTACGAGGACGGCCACGAGGACGCCCCGTACCGGACGGTTTCGATGAGGCTGGTTTGCGGGGAGGCTTGGGCTTTGGCGGAGCATTGGGGTCAATTTCAGACTTGCGTGGACGACCGCGGCGTCTCTTTTGCGGTACTATGGTGCCGTCTGCATTAAGCGTGGTACCAGGCGCGGCGGGAGGGGGAGCCTGGACCTGTCCTTGTACGCCTGGAGCTATGGCCGACGCTGTAGCTGGAGCTTTAGCAGCCGAGGTAGGAGTCGCATTGTTGCCTTGCGCGGCGGCGGCGGCGGCGGCGGCAGCTGCCACTGCTTTGGATGGAGTTTTTCTAGGCTTTGGTGTCTTGCCTTCTTCTCCTGGAACTAAGGATTTTCGCGGGCGACCTCGTTTTTTAGGAGTCCCAGTATTGTCTGCGGACGCAGGCTTGTCCTGTGTTGGAGCTTGAGGTTGCCCCGGGGTTTGCTGAGCCTGCTGTTGCTGTTGCTGCTGCTGGGCCTGAGCCTGAGCATGTGCATGAGCTTGTGCCTGAGCTTGCGCTTGAGCCTGAGCCTGAGCCTGAGCTTGTGCTTGTGCTTGCGCTTGGGCCTTGGCCTGCGCTTGGGCC
>NW_019170178.1:0-46831 GCF_001792695.1 Aspergillus bombycis | reverse complement strand
TTTTTTTTTTTTTTTACTTTCTCTTTGCTATCTATATTGCTATACGTGAGGCCATCCGGAGCTACTAATGGCTTAGAGTGGTACGGATCAGTCGATGATGACATTTTACCGAATGGCGTTTGGAGCTTATATACCGTCTTACTTCACGTTTCCTTCGATAAGGCAATAACCTCTATACCCGGGCGGCTTCATCATAACATCTATCTATTACATACGATTCGCAAACAATAATCGAGCCAGGCGCTCGCGCAAACAAACAGAAAATGGCACAAATATCACAATCGCCCCTCCTCCGCTTACCACTTGAAATCCGTCTAATGATCTATGAATACGCCCTCGATGTGCCGAACGAGTACATGGACAGACCGCTGATCGTGGTCAACGATCGTGGAAATGCCTTCACAGCGCGGGGCCGCTACCGCGCTCTATCAATGTGTCCCAGCTGGGTAGGCGAGAACGGCAAGGTGCGCAGTCTACTCTCGGTGAACCGACAAATCCACGATGAAGTCGAAGACTTCCTGTACTCGCATAATACGCTCTTCTTTCTCAATGCGTTTAGTCTGGACCGGCTTGGTGCGTTCCTAGATACGCTTAGTGAGACGGCGCGCAGGCGCATTCGCAGCGTCGGCTTCGAGATCTTTTTCTTTGTGCATTCGCAGACGGGCGTGCCGAAGCGGACGTTGAAGGAGTATGAGCGCGCCGGGAAGATTCTGAGTGAGAAGCTGCCGAATTGGAGCAGTGTTGTGTTTTACCTTGATCCGAGGTTTTATTTCCCGTCGGCGGCTGTTGGGGGCAGGGAGTTGTCGGCTAGGGGTGTTTGGTATCTGGCGACGAAGTTTGGGGCGATGAGGAAGGAGATGCAGTTTTTCGCGCTGCCGTCCATTCATCGGCATGTTATGGACGAGGCCAAAACGAAGATTCAGATGGGGAGGAGGGGGTCGCAGGAGCGAGCATTTCTTTAGCCTGTGCTTCTCTTTTTTTCGTTTCTTTTGTCTTTTATTGTCTTATTTTCCCCCCTTCCATGGGGTTCATTATCAGGTTTTCGGTGCATTATACCTAGTGGCACTCTCCGCTTTAGGGGGCTTTCTGGGGTTTCACTTGGGAGTTTCGAGGGTGGGGAAAGTATCATCCCCTTGGATTGGTGGTGGTCGATGCGCCATGACGTTTTTCGAAATTGATGCGGAGATAAATACGTCTCTGTTCATCATTCTCCACCCACCATATTAATTATGTCTCGGAGTCCCTTCATCGGTCAGGATCATTAGCGGGAGTTTTCAGGTCAGATGAGATTGGTATGGAAATCATGGTTTCGGGCGCAAGGGTTGTGTTAAAAAAGGGTTACATAGCATGTCTTATAGATTTCGGTATAATAATAGACGTCCATTGCTCAGATGATCTTAGTGCATGGTTGTTAGATCGGCCGTGAAGGTGGAGATGCTGCAGGTGATTCCTGTGATCAGTATGCTAGGCACCATCTATCTCCAGCCATTTAAGTCCAATGACTTCTAAGTTGGTTAACAAAATCAGCGATGTTGATTTAATTGTTTACCCACCGTCTACTATGGCTTACTAATGACAGTATGTAGCAACTCCACAGGGTCAGCTAGTCAAACTAACTATAAACGGCTAAATACTCTATGCTTGGTGAGGTAATTGTATAGCATTTGTGGCTCGTAAGCAGGTTTCTCAGGCTGGGGGTAAGAAAGAAGCGAAAAGGGCCCCTTGAACAAGGGCATAGACTATCATGTAGAAGACTGTCATACGTGCGTACCGGTACTGATTCATGATCTGGGCCTCCTTCTTGCCCCGGTGTGCGTCCGCTTTCTCCAATGACGCTAGCGAGTGCCCCTCAACTAGAGCATGTGCTAGCCAGAGATACCACACTGGATAGCCTGAGGACATGCGTGTGATTATTTGGACATGGTGTTTCAGAAATGTCAGGATGGCTAGGGTTATCTGGGGAGCCGCTAGGCTACGTAATAGGCGACCTGTTAATGGTGCCTCAGAGTGAACTTGCATTTTGGGGATGTTGGAGGAACTTTTCTGTCCATCCGATCCCACACTCAGCGTCCAAATAGCAGAGTATGTCATGATTGCTAGCATTGGGCCAGCTAAAGCAAACAGGGGGGCATTTGACAAAGTCCAATACCGAAGAAAACCATTATTCCTACTAGCGTTAGCATAGACATGGTAACTACCGAAAAGTGCACATACCAGTAATGGTCTTGAACGAAGCTATAGATGCTAGGAATAGTCCTAAGACACCATGCCCTTGGATCCTTGTTATTCATACAGAACTGCTCGTAAGCAATATATTGCGGCATCATAAAGCCAAGGCCCGTGCAGATTCCAGCCATACCGATAGCGATTAGCCGACGGGTTTTAGCAAACGTGACCCCCTTAGTCATTGAGTAAAGGACCCTTATGGCTTCCTCAAAGAAAATCATGCCATTTAAAAGACCATTACTGCGAGCGGCCGTTGCTAATCCATACAAGATACCAGATAGCGGGATTAAGGCATCATGGTGACCCGTGGAAGCCCCTGAATGACTAAAGCTCAGTATAAATAAGAGCGAACCCATGAAGCTCAAGAGAGCGTGGGTACTCTCGCCATAAGGAGCCGATAGGAATAGCCCAGCAGGCGATAAGATGTGTAAACATGCGGCGATAAATGCAAGGTTGCGGCCCTTCCTTCCTGGAAACACAGCACGTGCTAGACTGTACAGCACAAAAACTGACATACCATGAGCTGCATGAGCTACGGTAATGCCGATGATACTCTCTATTAACGCATGGCTTATGCCGACTGTGCGTTGGAGAACTGGCATATAGTTAGTAAACTTAGAGCTCTCCCGAGGGGGGGGGCAAGTATCCTCACCATCAACAAAGGTTCTGATAAGACTTGCAAACCCAAGATTGAATGCCCATTCTTGCTCAAACAGGCAGCCTCGACGAGCGATTTCTGTAAAATAGATAGCGTCCCATCGGGTTAAATTAGTGGCAAGCAAGCCCAATACTGGCGACAACAGTCCAGGGCGGTCTGTATTAGTTGTGTTACGGCCCAGCGCCAGTAAGGCGGTCGAGGTATCATACGCAGGACCGGGACTGGAGACGACCAGGAGAAGCAGAAGAGCTTTCCAAGAGACAAATATTAGTAGAAGAGATCGATAAGATCGATCGAGTAAGGTTGACATTATAATTGATTAATCATTTGAGACGTTCATGAGAGATGCCCAGCAATACGACCTCGCTGATTGGCTCTGCAGCGAATGGAAAGTGGAAGGGCCAGCGAAGGGATACGGTACCTATAAGTTACCCGTGACCCGACCGTACTATGTAGATGGACCCATACTAGTACTAGGACTAACTTGGGACTAGGTCAGGGCTGCTTTTTGCTCTGAGAGATCCCGACGCGTGGAGAAAGGCAGAGGTGCGTGTTGAACCCGAGGACATGTAGGCGCTAGGTCTATTTAGGACGCGTCAATATAGTAGTTAGTCACTATTCGACATCGTAACATTATATAGTATGCCCAGCTCAGAGCACAGGGCCTGAAAGGTCATTTTAATGCAATTATAGGGTTGCGGCGAGGCTTATTCAAGCCCAAAGAGTTTCTAGGAGTAACTAAAGCCAGCCTAGTATACATGAGATCTCTAACCCAAATTACTCAAGTGAAGTATGCCATTATGATATTTTTGAAAAGACTAGACGTTTATGGAAAGATACTGGAGAATGAGCAGCACATCATTTATATCATGAACCTACTAGTAGATATACAAATTGAAACATATATCAATATTCGATCAGAAGATGCCAAAGGGAGCCCAGTTCAACACAAAGTACATTTGTATAGTCAGTAGCTACATGCTAGTGAAACGTCTCATTGAACAAGGAGCAAATGTTCATACAAAAGAGGAGTATACAGACAGTAGATTTTGATTTGATATTAATCTTCAGAATGTCACCACACTTCACTATAGAAGTATATATTGGAATATAGAGAGGATCCGGACGCTGCTAGATTATCCAGACAATACAAAAATTTCAGATATAGTTTCGGTTTATAATAGTTTTGAAATACTACTATTGTACTGGGCAGCTATGGGCTATAGTAAACTGAAACTTGGGAGATATTTTAGAGAGAACAAAATATTTTCTAGAAGTCTTGATACTCTTAAGATACTGTTGACTGCTAATCCGAGAACTATCAATATACAGAATAACAAAGAATATATAGCACTGTATTATATAGTTATCAACTACATAGATAGCAGCAGAAAAGATTTAAAGAATATTATTCAATTCCTCTATAAAAATAGCGCCGATGCAAGTCTATCAGATAATAAGAAACAAACAGTATTATATTTATTGGCTGGACTATCTCGAGACTGTAATTCTATTGACGCGGCTGTTATAGATCTATTGATTGTATATAGTCTCGATATTTATTAGATCGATAAATCCGGTGCTACTACTCTTTATGCGATATTAATCTATTAACGATAGATCCCGGTGCTTAAGTATCTTCTTAAATTTGGGGTAGATACAACGATCCAAGACTTAGAAGAAGATACATCTCTTTATAAATTTATAGATTATCTGTACTTGAGAACAAAGAATATAATACTGGCTCAAAGAATAGTAGCGCTGGACAAGATCACAGCAGTTCTACTAGTATAGACAGCTGGAAAAGCTAATATAATAGACCAATCAAACACTGCAGGGCAAATATCTCAACAGCTACGTGCGAAAATCGTGGCTATATGGCAGAAAGCAGAAGGGTGTATAATTGAACGAGAGGCTAGAGGGGTTCAAGATCATGACCCCTGAATCCTGGCGAACATAGATACATCTAGTATGGGTATAGACTCAATAGTAGTTCCCCCTAACGAGCGGTAGACATATATCTGGTGTGTGTCCCGGAGGTTCAGCTGATGTGCCCGGATCAATCAGTGAGCGCTCTGGATATAATCATGTGATGTCCTCATAAAGCAGCGGGTCCTGTAAAATGAATTCAAAGCAAGAATGCTACAGTAATACTACTTGGTACTACTAGTAGTAATCGGAACGGCTACTCTAGCGAACGGTAGCAGCCAAGCTGACTTGCTACTCGCTGTCACAAGGTTCCGGAATTGCTGGATCGGGAATTCTGCATGATGCCCGCCACTCGGTGGAACTTTGATCATTCAGAAGTTCACCTGCGCGCACCAGTCGGAGTGGAGCATGAGACTTTGTAGAAGAGATTCATGAGATCTTCCGGTGGCACCCGCATTAGGAAGTTGAAAGACAGGCAGCGGTCGAGAGAGTGTGGAGAGGCTTTGGGGGTGACAGCAGTCAAATAACGTCATGGCGCCCCCTCGTGATCGGCCTGAGGCCTCATCCGTCGAGCAAATAATTTCACTTTATTATTCGCGCAACGTCATTGTTGTTTTAGTCGTCCTGGGTACGGAGTGCTTGTACATACATATATCTACGTGGTATTCCATACACAAACCCAGACCCAAACCACTACCTGTCACTTGCAACCGAGGGCGAGGTTCCAACCCAGCCACAGGATATTTCTCCCTACGTGCTACCAAGTACTAACTAGTACTAGTATACTAGTAGTAGTAAGTACTCCCCGATAACTGGCATTTCCCCCGCATGTGGGCCAATCATGAACGCCTACTAGTACTACTTTGTTGGGCTGGCATGAAATAAGTCTAATTCATTTGCCTGAAGGCCTTAAATTTCGGTCCAAAGAGACCCGCTTCGTTAATACCTCAGGTAACAACACCTGGTTGTTGCATGCTTGTGAACCCAGCAAAGTCAGGCGCATCGTCCACTTGTTCTCCCACCTTTGGTCGCCTAGTCGCTGCAAAAGCCCACACCACTCGACATTCACCAAATCCCAACTATCCTTCCACATGCGCTTCTTGCAGGGCTGCTTCAGGCGTCGTCGTTGATACCTCATTAGTCGGTGACTTAGCTGTTTTTCCGCGATTGGAAACACCTAGCACTGATCGTTTGCTTTTCGCCACTCCTGTAGGTTGTCCCTGGTGGATTCCCTGGTTCCATTCGTCGCATCCTGGGGGAATCTCCACCAACAAACATCTGTTACTGTTTCATGACTGTCAATTCATGTGCGAAGTATGTAGCTAATGGTCATTAAGTACCCAATATTTTTTGTCTTTTTTTTTCGTTTTTGGTTCATCACCGCTTTTCTTTTCCCGAAATCCCCTCCCTAATCATCCCTTTATAGGAGGGCTCGTCCACTTCGAGAACTCAATCGAATTCAATCCCTCGAACTGTCTTACTCGACAGACTTGGCTACCGTGACCACAATCATGAAATCATCAATTGCTGCGAAGGTCCCAAACGGACACGGCAGCGTCTACAAGGAAGTGCGCTTCTCACCAACTGCCACTCCCATTCGTCGTACCCAGTCGGTACCGAACACCCATGCCGTCCATCATCCAGGGACATTGACCACCAAGCGGGACGCTTCGACCTTGAATGCAAGCTACATGGAACAGGCACAGTCTCTCCTTGTTCGCCAACGTGCTAGTTTCGAGAATGAAAGAATACTTTTCGCAGAAGAAAGGCTGTTATGGGAGAAAGAACGGGAACTGCTGAGATTGAGGATCACCGAGCTCGAATCACTCCTAAAGAGTAATGGACATGCAATTACTTCCACAAGAGCTTCAACCGATTCTTCATCAAAACCCATCCTAACGTTTAAATACCCGTTCGACCCACAGCATCCGGCAAGCTTGTCCGAAGAGAATTACCAACACTGTGGCGCTCAAGTGTGGGAGGGTTCTAGCCCCGGAAGTCGGCCCACAAGAGTATTCCCCGAAATAGAGAAGTCAGATAGCCACAGTCAGCACCCGGAACAAGGGAGAGTCTTGTCAATCTCAGGGCCCTCTCTTGACGCCGCTTTATCGCCTCGAGCCCGTGCAGCCGATTCTGCAATCACCAGTGTATCAGTACCGATTGAGAAGCTCGACAGCAAACTTGATGGCATTACGCTCAAATCATCTGCGTTGCCTCCAGAAATTGTCGCCCGCGTAATGACACCTCCATCGCCTTCACCTCAGGAGGCGTCTCCAGCCTCAGTATCTGAAAAGAACCTAGAGCGCCGAAACAGTTTGAAGTTAAGGCTTTCGGAGTTGGGGTCGTTAGAGAGAAGGTTAACGAGGGATGCCGGACACACCCCCATGGTCGTTATTGATGGCGACGCCGATGCCGATGTGGAAATTGAGCAGCCTTCTCCAAGCGAAGGGCGTTCGAAGGAGGGCGAATCCCTTGCTCCAGCGGCACCTCGGCAACCCGCAGAAAACTCCGACTCGTACTTCTCCGATCTACCCGATGATCCAGCCTTGAAAGGCCCTCTATCCCTACTGAACGATGAAGAGCACGACAGTGGCTTCCTTAAGGAATTAGATCAGAAACTCCTTGATCAAGCAAAGCAGGCCCTGGGGTACTCTGGGGAGTCCAAGGCTCCGGAGGTCGAGGTTGAGGCTGCAAGCCGCGCTAGTCAGGAGCCAGAGCTGAAATTCAAAAATAGCACGAACTTTGGTACTGCATTTGGTATATCAAACCTGGGTGGGGTCTAAAAATCTTTTGGATACTTTACACGGCGACAATATGTTTTACACTATGGATTCGTTGCATACATTACCAGTTGGATTTATTTATCTTTCATATACGGGAGAGGCGTCCTTTCTGCTTTATCTATGGATATCATGAGTGACGATATGGGATGATGTATTACTTTACTTCCTTTGCTTCTTTTGGGGATCAGATACAAACCTGGCACTTTACACCGAGGAACATGTGTACCCTACTCAATGAAACCTCCTTTCTCAATTGAGACAAGACCGGTCTTGTTCATACTGACTAAGTAGCGCCAATAGACCTGGGGCTCCTTGCATGGACCTGCGTCAAATTTCAGATCTAGATCCCTATCTTATCTCCTTTCATCCCTTACTGTAACCCCGGCGGTTCTCGTATTCTCCTCTCCTAATTGCTCGAAGCACCTGAATATGTTTATTGTCTCAGCAGTACCGCTTTCCAGTTACCTGCAGGACCCTAGGACTTTCTTTTTCTTTTTTCTTTTTTTTCTTTTTTTTCTTTTTTTTTTTTTTTTTTGCCTTCTTTGCCCCTTGGCCTAAGCTTTGAGCCTGTGCTGGCAGCCCCCTGGGCCTTGTTTCAAGGACAGTTATGCCCTAGAAAGGGTCCATAAGCCCTTGAGAACAAACCCTATCTACGTATTAGGATGATATTCCCCAGAAGTCTATAAAACCCGTCTAAATTCCTTCATTCTTTCTTCCATCGACGCATTCCTTCACTTCTATCAAGCCTCCAATCATTGACTGAATCCACTCATTCGAGAAGCATCTTTGGTCCCTTGGCTATTTGACATTCCCTCCAAAGTCTTACGGTCACTACCATCCTCGCAACAATGTACGACGCGAAGAGCCTTTCGGCCCTCCTGGTCCTCCTGTTGGCTGCCGGACCTGCCTCAGTAGTTTCCGTGCCTGTTTCTGCGGTATGAAGACTACGTGTGCCCTATCTACTACATGCCGTGCAATATACTAACGAAGATCAGGACCAGAACCTTGTCGCGAGACAGATAGACAGCGAGTCTGAGGCCGGATCTAAGTGGGATTTCTCCATCCCCGGTGGACCCTCATACAAAAGCGGCTCTTACGCATCTTCCGACTACCATGAAGATCCCAGCCAAAATGGCGGCTCCAGCCTCTCATCCGGAGCTGATGCAAGCGATGATACAACCATTTCTATCCCGGGTGGCCCCAGCGCCAACTGGGGTAGCTTTGCGCACAGTAGCTATGAACAAACTGAGCCTGAGCCCAAGCCCGAGCCTGAGCCTACTCCTACTCCTCAAGAACCCCAGCCCGAGCCCGAGCCTACTCCTACTCCTCAAGAACCCCAGCCTGAGCCTGAGCCTACTCCTACTACCCCTCCGCAAGAGCCCCAACCTTCCCCTCCACCTACTCAAGTCCCAGTCCAGCCAATTCTGCCTCCGTCCCCAACTCCCTTTGTCCCCACTCCTCCCTTGACTGGCGCACCTGCCCCTGAACCTCCTGCTCCATCACCCCCGGCTCCGGTCGAAGAACCTCAGCAGCCCGTTGAGGAGTGCCCAGCTCCCGAGCCAGAGACTCAACCTGAGCCTCAACCCGAACCTCAGCCCCAGCCAGTGGTTGTCCCTGAGCCGGCCTACACATGCAAATGCGCAGCATAAAGGTCTTCCCTCTACAGCAGCGTCTTGCTATCGAAAAGACCATACAGTCTACTTTCGCCACATTTCCTTACCCTTCTTTCTGTGAAAATTGACCTGTCAATTGCCTCTAGCCTCTTCGGTCCCAACGAGTCTGTGGGGAGGATGCAGTTGAATTATATATTGAGTTTTAGTTTCTAGATTGTACTTGTCACTCGATGTTGATTCAGCTATTATTTTGTATTCCTTATCATATTGTGATTTCCTTTTCCCATCTTATGTGTCTGCCTTCGTTCCTCGGAAGAGTAATGGTAACTAGTTCATGCTATTACAATCCATGCCAAATTATTTACCAATTCATCTACCTAATTAGGCGACTCCCAAGAAGTGGCAAATTACATTTGTGATATCGTAAATAGCAACCTCTATAACTATGCATATGTAGAGGGAAATAAAAAGCAACAATACAAATATGGTCGCCGTGCTCTCAATATCAGATATATCATATAGTAAAAAACACCAAACTACCTAACTATCCATATCGAGCGAGCCATTACTAATATCATGCTGACAATTGGTACAATTTACGCTCGAATATGATTCATCGGGTTTCACCATTTCAATACATATTGGATTAATTTGTTATTGCTATTTTAATCTGGTCCCAAATGGTGGCGCGCAATGTATATATAATCATGTTGACGGGTCTCATCAGCAAGTGGACCCTTACCTGCAGGTCATCTTTAGGGTATTTTTCTGATCACTAGTTTCAATAGCTAGTAGTTGTCTTATTATCGAGGACTAGTGCTTGCATATTGAAATATAGTTATAGAGCAGAAAGAGTAGTAAATGAGGAAATAATAAATGAAGAATAACAGAAAAGGGGGCTGGGAGTACTTAATACTTATTTATACTTCAGCCTCCAATTCTAAATCAGCATAGGCGAGAAGGTAAAGTTTGGACATGTTGTATCGAATGAAGCCACAATTATGTTAGGAGTCACCTATGGAAATGAGACTTCTTGTGCAGGTACAGATACGAAAGCATATAAAATTATTGGAGTTTATCCGGAAATTGCTCGCCTGAGTCTGGATTAGCTGGGATGTTTAATTTGACCTAATCTGAGGACGATCTGGATGATAGAACTAGACTGAAGGACTACCGCTGAGTTAATACTATACATTGGGGTCTGCTGTTGTTTACATATCGTGTTGGGGTCAAGGTGTGGACTGGGGATCTTACGCTTGTCCGGGAATGAGTACAGGGTATAAGGGTAAGGAATGCATGTTTGATTAATGTCTAAATCACCTGCTAATGTTGAGCTGCAATACTCCGAGAATCGTGTGTAAACCATGCCATCATGAATGTAACCACTGCGCCAGGGTAAGAAATGAAGAAAAGCAGAAAACTCGAAGCCGAGGCCATAGCTGTGAGATAACTTCAATCATACTCCCATCGTGAAATCGTGTTCAATCCCTGGTGTCACACTAGCAATGAACTTTAGGAAAACAACCAAATACTGATCCACCCTGATGGCAACCTGTTCTTCTTCATCGTGCTGTAAAACCTCCCACTCATCCCCGCCGCTCTTATCACTGCCCTGCTGTTGTTGATCACTCAGGGAGAGCGCCTTGATGTCATCGACTAAACCCTCCAGACCGCTTTCGCCGGCCGAGGGAACCTTGGATGGGTCAGACTGAGCTCTCTTCAGCTTTTCGCGGCGGAGTTTCAGCGCTGCATCTGCACGGTCGAGGAGTGTCTTCATCACCGAAGCGTGTCGGCATGGGTGTACGCTGGCCATTTTGACGTTGCCATCGTACCATGGGAAGTCTTCGAGGGTAACGGTTTTATCCTTATAGTCCCCCACAACATCCTCCATCATCAGGTGTGGGGGAAGAGGCTCAGATGGTGAGAGGTAACCGGACATGTAAAGACGTGGCGTACGATAGAAGTTAGAGTATGTGATGTAAAGATTATAAGTACGCGTCGGCCTATATGCCCTATGTTAGAAAGATGACCGCAGGAGCAGAAGATAAGCCTAGAACAGATAGAGACATACTGCGTGGTACTGGATGTCGGTTCTCTGATAATAGCTTCTTCGTCATCATCCTCATCCTCCATATCAGGTATTTCGTCCTCTTCTTCCTCTCGTTCTCCCATGTTCCCTGACTCATCCACTGTTCGTACATCCTTTATCCTATTCTCTTGTCGGTCCGCAGAATCCTGACCTCCGCCAGTTCGTAGCCATCCGTCATCATCATTACCGCCTGTTCCCCCAGACAGCATGTCCCTCACAAGTTCATCATCATGGCCTGCATCACCAGCGAAGTTGTCGTTCAGTCGGCGGTGACAGGGTACACCTCGAGTGACGAGAAACTGTTTGCCGGGGGGCAGGTAGGAAACGCGCTTTGCAGGGCCAGAGGCGTCGGCCCATGACCACGATGGGAATTTGTAGACAAGGTAGTCGCCTGCGAGAACGAATTCCTCGGGAGTGATCTGGCCGGTGTTGCGAAAGGTGGAGGTGCGGGACACTGGGGCAAGACGGTCTCTCCAAGTGGAGAGTGTGGAATGGAGAATATTCATAGTAACAGTTGTATTTATATGTAAGTTGTATCAGGCCAATAGATTGGAGTGTGATACGAGGAGAGGAGAAAGAAAGAAATGAAGGGAGAAGCTGTAGTGATTGAAGCAGCTTATCAGTAGTGTGGCGGTCTATGGCGGCACGCGGGGTATATCATGTGGCTGAGGAAACATATGTCATGGATCACGTCCAACTAAATCCTGAGGCTCATGGAACGGTTGAGTCATGCAATTATTTTCTGACTAAACTAAGGCAAATATACTAATATATCATAGTCTACATTTCATTGGATTATGTTCGAATAATATGACCAATCATGACCTGTTAGATACAGGCTCGCGAGTCACCTCGGGCCCTGCCCGGTATGTTTATGGCCCAAGAGCTGCAGCAAGGCCATATTCCTGCCAACAGACTCGTGGTGAAATAAAGATTCTGTCAAGCACCAAGTTGCCCTAAGGAAGAGGCCATAATCTCTTCCCCAAATAGGGCCGAGCGATACGAGGTCCACGTTCGTCCCCACTTCTTTTTGTTCGTTGACTCTGGCCAACGGTTGATGGAAGGTTAGCGTCTAGATGCTCTTCAAATGATGTGCGTGCCACAGACGTGAGATAAATGATGCGCATGGAGTCGTTGTCTGTTCTCACTCGCCTTCTGCCATCATTCTTCTTCTCTCGACCTCAGCCTCAACTTCGTCCACAATCATAGGTACCACCCGACCCTTCCATTTCTCCATTTCCGCCCGGGCAAAGCCTCCATACTTCTCATTCCTACCACTAGGAATCCAAGTTCTTCCCGATCCACGTCAAATACTTCCCACCACTCACCATCAACCAACTTTACCCCGACTTCTCGTGCGGCCAGGTATATAGAAGACACAGCAAGGGCGTTGGTTGGTGTGTCACATATAACAGTTGTGGTGATAGAAGAGCTGCGTTCAGATGCTCGAACACCCTTTGCGCAACAGCAGAAGATGATACACCGAGGGTTTGAAGGTAGGTTAACGCGATAGTATGGGGTAGGGCAACATGGGTATTGAAGCCCAGTGTGCGCAAAATTATCGATTCGATTCGAAGCAGCACCGTTCGCTGGCTCTGGTAACCACCCTCGGATAGGCAGTATGTCTCAGGGGAGGGCTTCTCTGACACCCCCTTGGGGTTGATGAACCACAAAGGAGAAGCGTCCTTCGATACTAGGAAGTTGTAGACATTCAATACCGATCGTGGTGATGTAGGCTGGAAGGATAGCTTAGCCGTCATATATAAAGCTGCAGCAGAGACATCCTACAAAATTCGCCACATCAGCATGATTCCTGCTTAGATTTTTGGGATAATGACGCGATTCTAACCTTGACAGAGTAAATTCTAAGACTCCCACCTTCAGCACCTATCCAGAACCGGGTAAATGTCACAATGGCCTGCGCAATGATATCTTGCGACAATCGGAGCAATACCCCAGCAGCTTGGGTGAGTTGAGTACCGGCAAATCGAATAGATGCTTCTAGTTCTGGAGCAATGCCATCAATGGCTGACGATGAATTGGAGAGTTGTTCGGGTGTTGCGAGAGCGTTGGACAGGTATTTCAGTCCGTCTGCAGATGAACGTGCCATCGGTTATGTTAAAGATATACGAAGAACCTTCGAATAGGACTATAGGAATGGCTGAAGCCTCAATTATTGTTAAATATGCAACTATCGCCTGATGAGGATACTGAAAACGCCTGGGTTATGGTAACTGTAGGCAGTTCAACTTTCTCCGCCGTGACATCGGCAAAATCGAAGCTTACGTCCGTTGCGACAACCTTACCGCCTTTTTCCTGTGCCCTTTTAGGAAAGGAGGGTCCGCGGAATATATAACACGTTGGAGTATTCCAAGAGGTATAATTCTTGCTTTGAGTAGTTCTAAATTTTTTTTGTGAAGCTGTATTCATTGAACTCAGTATATATTGTAGTTGAAGTTCATTCATGTTTTGAACGTTACTGGAGAGCTTCGTTCTCGTTTGCTGGCATTGACAAAACAAAACCAGTATGTAGAATGCTTCAATTATCTCACGAAGCGATGGCCGCTGGAGTACTCCGTCTATAATCCTCCATACGTCTTGGTTGGGTGAGGGAAAAGCTGATATGGCAGAGGCAAAAATCCATCGATCGGTAACTGTAGGCCTATGACTGAATGGTATGTGCGCCAAGTTTATTTTGGTCATCGATAATTGGCGGGACCATTGAAGCTGTTCACTCTGCACATGCCGAGTGATCAGGACATGGACTTTGTCCAAGAGTAGAGGGTCCCTAGTATTAGTGGATGTGTTACCGACCTAGTTCAGTGGTTCTGTTATGGAATACTCTGTATACTTGGCTCTTACATTGCAGCTCACGCGTCCTGCACAATTTCAGCAGGGTTAAGGCAATCTGGAGTTATTCTACCTCACACATATTGAGCGTTTGAGAGTTTTGTGCGACTAGGTATGGCCCTAAAAGAGCCAGTATTAGGTGAGAACATACAATTTCTGTATGCTAAGCAAGCTTCGTGGGTATCCGGAGAAGATGACAGCTGCGGACCATGGGCCGCAAAACCTTTCCTTCTCCATTCATTTCCATGGTTGTCGTTTCATTCAAGACAGGGGTAAAACGGTCTTCTTTGATCACCAGAGTTGACTAGATACAATCTCGCAATGTGATAAGGGTTGATGCCCACTATATCTGCCACAGATATTTCATTATGCAGAACGCTGTGATTGGTCAAGTTCATCGGAGGGTCTGATCGACGAGCAGATAATCTTACGGGCTTGAAACAGTGGCTCGAATGTCTGAGATCAGACATTGCAGACCGTCCGTCACCCGTGACATGCATGCAACTCAATACCCCCTCAGGTACGCATGTATGGCTTCTCTTTCCATGGCGTTGTCATATGGAAGTCATGTAGATGACGTCGTTGCGTATGGGGCAGATCATGTTCAGCAGTAGCTGACCTATGAGGCAAATTAGTCTAATAATAACCGACTAGTAGAGATCAACGTTCAGAACGTGTCCAGGATCCTGTCATATTAGCGCATTGCCTCCTCGTAGTGGAGTACTGAAAGACGCTGTTCAGCCACCGCATTTTTTCCCCAAACAATATATACCAACCTCTCCATATTTCCGCGTCTCATAGTAGCCGAATTGTCCCATCGCGTGAAACGATCTCAAACCATCTGAATCTCCTCTTTAGTGCTTCATACTACTGCCAGTCAGTCCCAAAATAAGTGCGAATTACGGGGTTAGATCGATTATAGAATCTCGCGCATATTCTGGTCTGTCCGTGATAGGGGCACGTGCGGGTACTGATCGCTATCGCTTGGCGTTTGGACCTTACCAATCTCGAGGTTCTCTGCGACGATTTACCTTCACTACGCGCTTTGATAATTATTTCTCCTGTGTCTCAAGTCATTGGACCTTGTGAAATTGCCATATTCATTCCTCTACCTCATTCTCATTGACTTCGATCTGAAACCCCCCACCTTCCAACCAAAAACCAGCACAGGGACCGGTCAGGTCTCAGGAGGTCACATTCCGCTTCTCCTTTTTCTTGTCTCCCAACCAGGTGTTTGCCGTGGGTGACCGTGCATTGGACCGGACTGCCTACCGACGTGGCATTCCAGCTCTTGTCCAAGTGGTGCGACTGATTGCATACCTACATAATCCCTGAACCAATAATCCCTTTTATACCCCCGGTCCAGTCATACGTAACTCGACCATGCTTCAAAACGCCGACCATACCTTGACTACTGCCACGTCTGTCATCAACGCCCCGAGTTCGCCCTTGACAATTTCCCCGACCGAGCGAAGAGGATCTTCTCGGCCTTGCAATGACCCTCAGTCATCCCACCAAGAAGTTTCCGCGACTTCGTTAGTACAGAACTCACATGCAGCCCTATCGGAAAAGCCGTCCCTTCCAAACCAATCTTTCCACCGACGTGCAAATACCGAGGTTTTCGTTCGACGACAATCGTATTTGCCGGCCCGACAACTCTTTGCAGACCAGTCCAAGACACTGGAAGATCTCGACAATAGGGACAGACCCTCGAACCCGCCAACGGAGAATCTCACTAGGAGGAAACTAGGAGAAGGTGCGAAGCTCTTCACAGGCTGGTTTCAGGGCAAGTCTGAACCAGTTAATCTGGGAGTGATGTCTCAGTCAGAGTCTGTAGAGACGTCGACGATGGATGCTCGCGATTTCTATGGATCCCCTAGGGTCCCCACATCGCGAGCACAGAAGCGTATGACCGCTCCTTCACCTTTGAAGCAGGTGACCTCGTCAGGTCCTTTCTCTTTCTTTGGACTGAAGCGCCAGGAACCCAGAGCGGGGCTCCCCGAGCCTGCAGATGATGAATTCCTGAATTTGGACATCGCCGCTGCTCTATTCCCAACCCCAACTACGAGTCTCAGCGAACAAGAAGCTTTCGATGCCCTGAGAAACAATGCGGAGAACGTCATAAAAAGGTTGCAGGCGGCCTATAAGCAAAGAACGTTCGCCTTACATGAGGCACTAGCCGACAAGAATGAGAAACAAGAAGAGTTGGAGGAGACCCGGACGCGAGTTGGAAACCTGAAGATACAGCTGGATGGCATGGCAGAGAAGGTAAATCAACAAGAAAAGGCTATGAATGCCATGGCGGAGGAGCTGGAACAGGAGAGACAATTGCGCCAGAGAGAAGATGAAGCGCGCTTGCGCAGTGTCAGGCTCATCAGGTCTAGTGATGATGAGAGCATTTCCGACCTGGGCGCTGATCTTCAAACTCCCACCCGGAGCATGAAGCGTGCTAGCAATGCCACATACGCCAGCGATTCGGGCTTTGATTCGGGGGACGAAAGCCTCGCAGAGAGCGTATTTTCGCGCCGGGAAGGCCTCGAATCACCGGCTTCCACAGTAGCTCCTTCTCCAAGTGTCTCTCATATCACATTGCCCGCACCAGTATCAACCCCTTTGAAAGAGAAAGAACTCAAGCCTGTCTCACAAACACCGACACCGCGGCAATCGGCATATGACCGAGTGCTCAAAGGTATTGCCAGCTCTTGGACGAGTAACTCCAAATGTGGGATCTGCCACGGAGTCCCTTCCTCTGAAGCTTGGAGCGTCCTAGGAATTCTAAAGGAGGAAAACAAGGGCTTGAAGGAACGACTAGGTGAACTTGAAATAGTCATCGATGACTGCCTGAGTATGGTTGGACCCTAGTTTATGTTCGCAGTGAGCTTCCTTGTTTCTCATGGAACCATACAGCGTCCAAGATGTGAATATATGAACAGTTGATCTTTGGACAGCTCTTGGCTACGATGAAGACGCGTGGTAATTTTCTTTCCTTTGTTTGTCCGAAAATGTTTCGAATGAATTGTTATTATATACCATGATACCTATCCGCCTGAACAGTCTATATTAGATAGATAATGGAATCTACTAGATTTTGAAATATTGACTGGAACTGCCAAAAGGCTGTTGATTCTCATGTGTAGTAATGATAATAATCGTATGTATAGCATTGCTTACACGGAGGTATTTCTTCTTGCAGCTAGAGGGGAGCAAAGAGTGATGAGGGGAGCTGTAGGTCGACTGAGGGTCCTACTACTCCCAATGAACAAGTGAGTTACGTGTCCACAATTTTATCTTGCATGGCCAACTTGAGTCAGAATTGAAGAAGGGAGGAGAGAGGAGCAAGTGTTGTACTTGGTAGGAGCGGAGGGACATGAGCTAACCCTAGGTAAGTACTACTCCGGCATAGTTAGTGCTCCGTAGTAGTTAGTACCAGCTGGTGAGTAACTAATCAAAAGGACTGCGGAGGAAAGCGACCAAGTGGCCTCAACGGGTTAGCGCGACTGCGAAAGTGGCCAGCGAGGCGACTATTGCTTCGCACCCGAACTCAACCTCATCGCTCCCTTTCCCTTCCCCATCTTATTCCTTCGACTACCTTCTCTTCTTCTCTTCTCCTTCTTTTTATCCTTTGATTTCCCTTCCGCTCTTTCAGCTGGCCCTTCCACCAGCTTCATTTTCTTTTCTCTTCCCCCCTACTTTATCAAGTATCTGGAAGCTGGAAAGTCACAATGAGCGGCCGTGAGTGCCCTGCACGCGATCGCAACCAATTCCTGCGACACCGCGCTATCCTCCTTCTCAATGGGTCAACAAATGCTGATATAGGCAATTAGTTCGCTTCCTTGATCTAATCAAGCCCTTTACGCCCCTCCTCCCGGAGGTGGCAGCTCCGGAGACCAAGGTGCCCTTCAACCAGAAGTTGATGTGGACTGGGGTACGTTGATATGCTAGAGCGCGACAAAGCTTTCAAGACTGACAGATTGGCTTCAGTTGACACTCCTGATCTTCTTGGTCATGAGCCAGATGCCCCTCTATGGTATTGTCTCCTCTGACACTTCTGATCCCCTGTACTGGCTGCGTATGATGTTGGCCAGTAACCGGGGTACCCTGATGGAATTGGGTATCACTCCTATCATCTCTTCCGGCATGGTTTTCCAGGTGAGTCCGGCCGATTTCACCCCAAATTTGTAAGTTGGTCAATCAAGCGCCGCTGACTGGCCTGTGTCTTGAATAGCTCCTCGCTGGTACCCACCTCATCGATGTCAACCTTGACCTCAAGACCGACCGTGAACTGTACCAGACCGCTCAGAAGCTTTTCGCGATCATCCTTTCCTTCGGTCAGGCTTGTGTCTACGTCTTGACTGGTCTTTATGGTCAGCCAAGCGACCTTGGTGCCGGTATCTGTGTCCTGCTGATTGTTCAGCTTGTTGTTGCTGGTCTTGTTGTCATCCTGTTGGATGAGTTACTCCAGAAGGGATACGGTCTTGGAAGCGGTATTTCTCTGTTCATTGCCACCAACATTTGCGAGTCTATTGTCTGGAAGGCTTTCTCTCCCACTACCATCAACACTGGCCGTGGCCCCGAGTTCGAGGGTGCTATCATCGCTCTGTTCCATCTTCTGTTGACCTGGTCCGACAAGCAGCGTGCTTTGCGTGAGGCTTTCTATCGCCAGAACCTCCCTAATGTCATGAACCTGCTGGCTACTCTCCTTGTTTTCGCCGCCGTCATCTACCTCCAGGGTTTCCGTGTGGAGATCCCCGTCAAGTCCTCTCGCCAGCGTGGAATGCGTGGATCTTATCCCGTTCGTCTCTTCTACACCTCTAACATGCCTATTATGCTTCAGTCCGCCTTGTGCTCCAACATCTTCCTCATCAGCCAGATGCTGTACTCGCGCTTCTCGGACAACCTTCTCGTCAAGCTTCTCGGAGTCTGGGAGCCTCGTGAGGGATCCGCCCAGCTTTACGCTTCCTCCGGTATTGCTTACTACATGTCTCCTCCCCTCAACTTCAAGGAGGCTCTTCTCGACCCTATCCACACTGCTGTTTACATTACCTTCATGCTGGTTGCTTGCGCCCTCTTCTCCAAGACCTGGATTGAAGTCTCTGGCTCTGCCCCTCGTGACGTTGCCAAGCAGCTCAAGGACCAGGGTCTTGTGATGGCCGGCCACCGTGAGCAGAGCATGTACAAGGAGCTTAAGAGGGTTATCCCTACTGCCGCTGCCTTCGGTGGTGCTTGCATTGGTGCTCTTTCTGTTGCCTCCGACCTCCTCGGCGCTCTTGGTAGCGGTACTGGTATCCTCCTTGCCGTGACGTAAGTCTTCACCCCTGTTTACTGTATTCTGCTTTCCGCTGACAATGTTCCAGCATCATTTACGGATACTTTGAAATCGCCGCTCGTGAAGGCGATATTGGTTCAGGCCTCAAGGGCCTTGTTCCTGGTAACTAATCAGGAGCTTTGAGACTTTTTTTTTGATGAACAGCATGAGAAAGAAGGATTGTAGTTCGATATGCTTTTGTATTTCTCGTTCATTCCCGGGTGATGCGCTACCGCTGTGGCCGTCTGGATTTTGGGTGTATGTCTAGTATTGCTTGAAAGGCAATGAGTGGAAAAGCGAGGCTACAGCTGTATATAGCATAAACCTGGTTTGTAACCATATATTTAGAAAAGATTTTAAAATGATATCTAATTTGCTATGACAAAAGATGAAACAGACATTGTAGGTGCGTGCGTACTATAAAGTATAAGAATCCCGCATCGCAAATAAATGTCATTACACTAGAATGGGTATAAAATACACCATGGCACTACATCCTCCAGCTTAAGTTCTATAGTCGCCATTGATAGTGACATACTCATGGCTGAAATCACAGAACCAGTAAACAGCCTCCTCACCACCAAGACCTTGCTCACCCTTCTCACCACCGCCAAGGTCAACAACGATCTCCAGATCCTCCTCCTGGAGAATAATACTAGCACGCTCCTCATCGACCTGTTCAGGCTCACCGTTCACCAGCAAGTTCAACACAGGGCTACCATCAACGGGCTTAAAGCTGACGCTTGTGCGCTCAGGAACGACAGTTCCCGGCGCCACGCCCTGGGTATAGCCAATAGCGCAAAGAATACGACCCCAGTTCGCATCCTTACCATACAAGGCCGTCTTAACGAGCGGGGAGCGGGCAATGGTAGACGCAATCAACCGACCGGATTCATAGTCGGGGGAGTTCTGGATACGGACAGTAACAAACTTAGTGGCTCCTTCGCCGTCACGCACGACGAGCTGAGACAGTGACTGCGCGAACGAAGTCAAAATCTCCTGCATTGCGGCGTAGTCGTCCGACGAGGCGGAGTTGATGGGTGCTCCGCCCGCGGCGCCGTTGGCGAGGATGGCGATTGTGTCGTTTGTGCTGGTGTCACCGTCGACGGAGATCGAGTTGAACGAGCGATTGACGGAGTGCTTAAGTAGGGACTGGAGGGCGGAGGGTTCGATTGGTGCGTCGGTGCACAGCACGCCGAGGAGAGTGGCCATGTTCGGGTGGATCATACCGGCTCCCTTGGTCATGCCAGCGAGGCTGTAGGTGTGGCCTGGGGAGGAGGGGAGCGTGAATGTGCGGGAGAGAAGCTTGGGGAAGGTATCCGTTGTGCAGATTGCGCGGGCCGTGGTGAGCCAGGCGTCATGCGTGGAGGAGAGGTTGGAGTGGGCTACTGGGACTTTGCTGAGGATCTTCGAGATTGGGAGACTATGGTATGTTCTGTTAGTAATGGTTTTGGATAGAGTTGGGGAGGTCCATGAGGGTATTGCATACCGTTGGCCGATGACACCGGTACTCATGACAAGAGTGCTGGGCTCCTTGAGTCCGTCGCATTCGTCTACCTTCTTACCCATGCTCACTGCATCTTCCAGGCCTCCTTTGCCGGTGACGGCGTTGGCGCAGCCTGAGTTGATCACCACGGACCGGATGCCTTGACCCTGGCGGGTTTTGAGGATATCCTTGCTCACTTGCACCGGTGCCGCCTGGAACTTGTTGGTGGTGAACACAGCTGCGGCAGCGCATGGCGTTTCGGACGCGATCAAAGCGAGATCGGGGAACCTGGTGTTTGACGCTTTGACTCCAACGTGTGTACCAGAGACGACGAAGCCTTTAGGGTACGATCCGGACGAGGGAATGAACTTCCGCTTGGAGGCAGGAATAGCCATATCCACAGGTGCGGAATAATTGCGCACCTGGCCCTTCACCATTCTGGCGAAAGCAGCCATTGTGGCTGCGGGTTGAGCGGGAGAGGCCATTGAGCCTGCAGAGAGTGAACAGCGGTCAGTATAAATGCAATTCTGGAGGATATGTGTTGCAAACACAGAACGTACAATAGAGGCTCAAGGAACCGGGGATGGGTTGCGGGGAGATTCTATAGCTGATAGGGCGGAAAATGACTCAAAACAAGTCAATGATTAAATGACTCAATGCCGTCCGCTTTTAGGCTAGTGGATAAACACACCACAGCCAAAGCCTAACAGTGAGTCTTGGATCAGACCTGAGATAGAGAATCCCAATTCAAAGGTGAATGTTGGAAGTACTGGAAATCCACACCGGCCGATGGAGATCCAGCTCTCAGCTCCGATACCGCGGAGTCGGATAAATAGTCGGTCCTGAGCTTTTGTTCTCTATCAATAAACCGCGTTCCAGGCGCGCCGAGAAAAAGCCACGAGGGACTAGATATTAGCATTCCTAATAGCGCTCCTTGGTTCGGCCCTTGCATCTCGCTCTGCTTTCCTCTGGCTTACCAGTCGCGTCCGGATGGTATTTGCTTTCCCGCTACCAATTGCGTTTTGTGCTTGGAACATACTGATATGAAGCGCAAACAGACGGATTCGGGCGATGAGCGTCCTGTCTCGACGCCTAAGAGACAGAGGACGACGGCGTTTAATGGCTCGGCGAATGGATATGAGAATGGCGAGACCCCGGTTGGAGCGTCGCCGTCGAAACGGATAAAGTCGACACCTCAGAAGCCTAGCACAGCGACACCCGCAGCATTGAAAGAATCCGGGCTGAAAACACCTACACAAAAGTCCAAGGCAAAGGCTTTATTTTCAACTCCTACAAAATCTGCTGCTATCTCCACCCCTTCGAGAGTACGGAATGCGGACCGATCTGCGAAGAAGAAAAGCGCACGTCTCCTTCTCGAACACGACGACGAGGAAGACTGGGACGGAGCTGATCGCCTGGCGGAGGAAATCTTACAGGACGAGAATGATGCGACTGCTGCAGAGAATGTGAACGGTGTAGTCGAGACGGTCGAGGCAGAGGATGAAGCAAACAAGACTGCCCAAACACCGAAGCGCCGAGCAGGAAGACCGAAGGGTGCGAAGAACAAGCGTTCTCCCACGCCGGAGGGTGAACTCCCGGCCCATGAGCGGTACTTTTTCCAGAATCGAGCCGGGCCCCCGCGGACATCAAACAATACGCTGAATAAGGTCTCTCTGTTAACACACGAAGAGTACTTCGAGAAGATGGCACAGTACACAGACCCGTGTCGGGAAGAGAAGGCATTTTTACTCGATGTACACCATCGGTCATTCCCCCAATGGAACTTTGAGTTTGAACAAGGATATAACATTTGTCTGTACGGGTACGGCTCGAAGCGTCCCCTACTGCAAAATTTCGCCGAGTGGCTTTATCAGAAGAATAGTTCTGCTCCTCCATCCATCGTGGTGGTCAATGGGCACACACCGAACATTTCCATTCGGTCAATATTCGCCACGATTGTCACTGCTGTGCTCGGTGCTGACATTCCCTCCAAATTGGGTTCTCAGCCGATAGAGGTGCTGGAGTTATTGCAGTCTGTGCTGAAATCACGGTCATCACAACGGCCAATCACTGTCCTCATCAACTCCATTAATGCACCACCTCTTCGCAGAGCTGCAAACCAAGCCCTCCTTGCGCGACTCGCTGCTACACCCAAAATCCACCTCCTTGTAACGGCCGATACACCGAATTATTTGCTGATGTGGGACATCAGTCTCCGTGATCAGTTCAATTTCGTCTTCCACGATTGCACAACTTTTGCACCGTTCGATACCGAGTTCGACGTCGTAGAAGAGGTGCATAACCTGCTTGGCCGCAAGGGGCGTCGTGCCGGAGGTAAAGAGGGAGTCGAGTTTGTGTTGAAGAGTCTTCCGGAGAACGCACGGAATCTGTATCGCCTGCTCCTGACCGAAATCATATCAATGTTCGACGAGGGACACAACTCGGACGATGAAATGGATGGCGGGGCAGGACGCGACGGGGATGGAAAGGATGATGTCGGCATTGAATTCCGTTCGCTGTACCAGAAAGCCACCGAAGAGTTCATCGCTTCCTCCGAGATGATGTTCCGGACGCTGCTGAAGGAATTCCACGACCATCAGATGATCACATCGAGGTTGGACCCAAGCGGAATGGAAATTCTGGGCGTACCGCTGCCGCGTGACGAAATGGAGGGAGTTCTAGAAGACTTGGTGTTGAGTTAATGGTCGGTATTTCAGACGGCGCCATACATGTTCATGATACCCCTGTATAACAATGTATATATATCTCTCTGGCAAAGTAACTAACTTAGATCTATCAATGTAATTTTCGGTTTTCGATATCCAAGAGCTTATGTGTCTATATAGATTGCAATCCTTTCCAATAAGCACCATAAATCACCTCATCTATCATTCTCACCACCAACACGGTACATAAAATCAAAACTGCGCAAACGCCGCCAGCGCCATCGTAGCCCCAAAACTGATCTTAAATGGCTTATGCTGCGACACAGCCTTCTGTAAATTCACCCCTTTAACAAGCCCCTGCAACCGGTTCACAGGAATCACATTATACCCATTCGCAGCTGCCCACTACACACATCGCCCCCAAAGATATCAGCCAAAAAGCCCATCCCAAGAAAAAAAGATAAAAACAATGAACATACCTCAACAAACACAACTCCCATGCCCAAAAGCACAACCAAAACCCTCGAGAACGCCCTCAATCCCACCCCCACAACCAGCCCGAGGATACTCCCCAGACTCACCTGTCGCATATTGGATGCCGTTAACCATCCGCTTGGAGAATTGTGTTTCGTGGCGCCCTGCTTGAGTAGCCCGGGGTCGCTGCGGTCAACGGCCCACCCTGAGTCTGGGGAGGTTTGTGACTCGGGTTGGTAGTAGGGGGCGCTATATTGGCATTGCATTGGGGTGGAACGGAAGGGGGAGAGCGGACTCAGGGAGAGACCGAGTCCGACGCCCAGGACGGCTGAGGTGCGGGTGAGGAGGAATGACATGTTTGGTGTAATTGATGGAATACCGTGGGGATATAAGAGATTGGTTGATTTCTTGGGATGGTGGCTAGGTAGTAGAGCCTTTTTGAGGTGGGGGGAAGCTTCTTCAAGGTATTGAGAGTGGGAATGTGACAGCTACTGAAGGAGATGTTGGAGATAGCGGACGATCCCCTTCTGCGGAGGTGGGGGTGACGTCACCGGAAGGCCTATCTGTCAATCTCAATTAAATATACGAGTGTCTGCTACATAACACTTGGCTATTTGTTTTACTGCTTTATATGGTGACTTTACAGGGATGGCATTGGCTTGTTTGCACTGCTAAACAATATGTCTGGCCATTGTTCGTGAATCAATTGGACACCTCCGCGAGAGAGATCTTCCAGCCAGGGCTACGGCAGCTCTAAACAATAGTAGCAAGGGGCAACGATGTTGACATGCCACATATAACTATAACAACTAGAGCCATTGGAAAATGCAGCTACCGTAATTTTGCATGAGTATTTCGAGAAGTTCCATACTTCATTACGCATAGGGACTAAGAGCTCTATCTTATTAACCTCAGAGAAGCCGAAGCAGGGATGATACAATCGTATTATAGGGTTGTCCGGATAGCGACCAAATTGATAGAAAGATGCATGTGGTTCACAGTCACTTGATTTACTATAGCTATTCCTTAGAGCGCTATAACAGCCCTATACAGCAATGTCTTTATTGGCAGAAGTCCGAAAATATCCACTAGAAGAGATAGATGATCATATAGGAACCACTTCCAGAAGCAAGGTTCTGACAGGTTGTGTTTAACCTAATGCGTAGCACAGTATTAAGCTTATATATGGAGTGGGGTCAGGTACAGACGGCGTAGTCCGCATATCTGATCCGATATGCAAGCATAGTATCTCCGTGCTCGCCACGAGGTTGACTACGAAGATTGGTTGCTTGTCAGTTAGCTTCATGGGGAGGACAGACTTCGAAGGAGCTAAATTAATATGTGATGACTGATATGAGCTCTTATTCGAGAAAAAAGAAAGAGAGGTATATCCTCTACTCTAGCGGTATGCCTACTATAGAGATTGATGCTCAGAAGGCATGGTCTATACAAATTGCAGCCAGTCCCGCCGTTCCGCCACCTCGGAAGATTCCGTTAGTCAGTAAACGATTAAGTAAAAGTTGGTACTGCATTACTCCGTACACATGGGGGTGTAATTTTACTCTAACTGGTAGGTAAGGTACTCGGTCCGGGTGCTAGTAGCATGTGGCAGTCCTTATTTGGCAGTCCTAAGGAGTGGGTAATTGAGGTAGGCATACGCAGTATAATATTTTGTGGGAGATATTTAGTGGAATTGCATACGGATATAGGATGTACACTTTAGTTGCTTGCTGATAATCAGCCCAACAACTAAAGTCTCTTGATCAAGGTTATTGCTCTCTGTAACTAGCAGGCCATTCATGATATTACCAAGATGTGTCGTTCTAGATTTATTCGGAAGGGTTCTATTTTACAAAAAATTTGCTCAAGTTCGTAAACTGTCTGGGCGGTGGGTGGTGCCACCAATTAAAACCGTCGAATGGATGGTAATTATCTTGGCTACCGGAACGAGGAACGATACTCCGGAAATGTACAATACTTGCAGGACACTCGGACAGCCAGGTGTGCCCGCGGGAAACCGGTGAGCGGCGGGGGCTGCGCCAGTATTGCAAAGTTTCCGGCCGAAAGTTTGCTAAACTCTACCACAAGGTGATGGAGGGGCAGTGGCCTTCTGATTGGACCGTCTCTCCGCGGACAGGCAGCCTGAGGGAAAAGTCGGCGGGGTGAACAAGGGGAATGAACGAAGGGTGGGTTCCATGGACGCGCCCTACGTTACTTTGGCTGTCCTTTCGGCGGCGATTGCCCTTCGCTATCTTTGACTCACCATCCGTTCACCTTAAATATCCCGGCTCGGCTTCCTCCTTCTTTCTTCCCTCGTTCTCAGACCATCCTTCCGCCTCTCACTCTCCGTGTCCTACCTTGCTCAATTCGAATTCGGACAAATCTCCCTCACAATGGCTTCTCAGCAGAACGGAACTAACGGGGCTTCTGCCTCCAACGACTTCACCGTCAAGGCCGGTCTGGCCCAGATGTTGAAGGGTGGTGTGATCATGGACGTTGTCAATGCTGAGCAGGTATGCACTTGGTCAATGACTTCTGCTCAATGGATGAATCTAATGAGACACTCGTATAGGCTCGCATTGCCGAGGAGGCCGGTGCTGCCGCTGTCATGGCCCTCGAGCGTGTCCCCGCTGATATCAGAGCTCAGGGTGGCGTGGCGCGCATGTCTGACCCCAGCATGATCAAGGAGATCATGGAGGCCGTTACCATCCCTGTCATGGCCAAGGCCCGTATTGGACACTTCGTTGAATGCCAGGTAGGAACTTCCTTGCCACTCTGCGTATGCCGCCGGAAACTGACAATGCTTACGTTAGATCCTCGAAGCCATTGGCATCGACTACATTGACGAATCCGAAGTTCTCACCCCCGCCGACGACATCTACCACGTTACCAAGCACAACTTCAAGGCTCCATTCGTCTGTGGCTGCCGCAACCTCGGCGAGGCTCTCCGCCGTATCTCCGAGGGTGCTGCTATGATCCGCACCAAGGGTGAGGCCGGTACTGGCGACGTCGTGGAAGCCGTCAAGCACATGCGCACCGTGAACGCTCAGATTGCCCGTGCCCGTGCCATCCTCCAGTCCTCTCCCGACTACGAGCCTGAGCTCCGTGCCTTCGCTCGTGAGCTTGAGGTCCCATACGAGCTCCTGCGTGAGACTGCCGAGAAGGGCCGTCTCCCTGTCGTCAACTTCGCTGCCGGTGGTGTTGCCACCCCCGCTGATGCCGCACTCATGATGCAGCTGGGCTGCGATGGTGTGTTCGTCGGTTCCGGTATCTTTAAGTCTGGCGATGCGAAGAAGCGCGCCAAGGCTATTGTCCAGGCTGTGACTCACTACAAGGACCCCAAAGTTCTTGCTGAGGTCAGCGAGGGTCTGGGTGAGGCCATGGTTGGCATCAACGTGTCTCAGATGGCTGAGAGCGACAAGTTGGCTAAGCGGGGCTGGTAGATATACCCCATTTGCTGTTTCATTCATTTGCGGGCGTTAGAAAAGTCGACATAGTGTCTGCTGGAGACTATGTTCTTCCCCTGTTGTTTTCACCCGTCCGAACATAAAGGAGGGAAGATGTACTGTACATTGTCGATTACGAGCTATGAGCATATGAAAGCATTGTCACATGGTCTCTTTGGGTGTGCTGATAGGACTTCGGCGATAACAAAAGCTCTCTAATAATTGTTCCAAGTGCACATTATGGTATAACCAGATAACTTGTCATAGAGACAGATCTTGCATAGCGTAAAAGCAACTGCCTGTCACGGTCAGCCGTAATATGGCATGATCGCTTAGATTTGATGGCAGGATTATGAGGCTCACTTTTTTAGTAGTTCAGACAAGGCGCTTTAAGACCATCAGGAACCTACCAATCAAAGCTGCAGGGATTCTTTCTAGTGCCTTAATACTCGAACTTATTCGCTACTAAACTAGCGACAGGAACAGGATCTCGATCTACCCGACAGATCACCTTCCTAACAAAGACAAAAGTCGATTGTATATGTTGATCGGTAGAGGAAGTCGAATCAATTCGAATTCAGCCAGACTCTCATCCAGATTTTACCAGATAAGGCAGGTCCTTGGAGAACCTTTCTGGTTTGGGTAACACCTTCTAGACAAACGTCCAGAAAAGGCGAAGAAGGCCATCCATCAGTGACATTCGACCATGACGCACGTGAAAGGGGTAGCCACAGTAAACCCAGACGACTTCATCCATGGAGATCTACCCCAACGCTCCCCAACCCGCAGCGGAGGTAACCAGGACGTATCGGTAATACTTCCCCATGACTCCAAATATCATCAACAGAGCCATCGCATTTCGTAATACCATTTCAAGGCTCGAAAAAAAAAAGCCTCGGTAGAGAATCTCTTCCATCATCTCAGCTTCAATACTCGATCAGAATGACGTCCCAACACCAACGCCCCCCTATCTAACACCTCCCAGACTTACTCTCTACCTATATTGCGTCGCAACAACCACGACAACCACCAACACCAACACCAATACCAAAACCAAGCACACAACCGTGCCATCCCCCCAAAACAATGACCGAACACTCCTGCACCCTCCCCCAATTCAAGCCCGACAACGCCTCCGAAACAACCACAACCCAGGCCCTCCTCACCCCACCCCCGGAAGAACAAGAACAACCCCTCGACCAAACCCAAGACCACTATCACGACCACGACCAAGATGGAGAAGACCCCCCGGCGGCCCACCCCCAACCGGACACCACCATCCTCATCGAAGATGTGAAAACCTACCTCTCCACCCTCTTCTTCCGCCAAACGCTCCGTCTGAATTTCATCGTCTCCACCGTCCTGGACTTCTTGCACGCGCATCCGGTCATCGCGACCTTGCTCCTGGCGCAGTTGCTTTGCTCGTGCGTGCCGATCGGGTTGTTCGTCGCCGGGGCTGTGATTGTGGCGTCGCTGGCCGTGGCGCTGTATTCCTGTGTGGCGGTTTTGGTGCTCGCGCCGGTGGTGATTGGGACGAGTGTTTTGGGGTTCTGTGTTTGGGGGTGGGGGTGGGTTGCTTTTGTGGTTGGGAAGTGGGTTTTGGGGTGGCTTGTTGATGGGGAGAGGGGGTTCAATTTGGATGGGGATTTGGAGGTGGAAGAGGACAGGGATTGAGGTGTTTTCTTTTCTTCTTTTCTCTTTCTCTTTCTTTTGCCTAGTTATATTTTATCTATCTATTCTTGGCTCGGGTGAAATTTGGGATTGTTTCAATGGGTTAGGGATCGGGATCGGGATCGGGATTGGGACTGGGATGGTGGTCAGTTACTATCTTCTATTTAATCCTAGTTATGGGTCTAATGATTATTCTTAATGCTACAAAGTGGTTGCTTTCAGGAGAGTTTTTCGCCGAGTATGTAAGTTGAAGCTGCATTATATTATCTAAATTACTATCTATGGCTGGATCGAGAGTTTGCCCCGTTATTTATGTCACATTCTATAGAATTCGATCCCGCAGTTACTGGCTTTCTGCCCAGCTCACCCATCTGCGAATACATTCGTCCACTCCCCTAATGGCTTCTTTTTCGGCCTTGATTTCGAACCATTCCTGGTGCTCCCTCCCGCATTCCTCGCACTTGCCCATGTCGCGGACTTTATAGTCATCTAGTTCGAGGTGGACTAGTCGTTCTACGCGATGGACATACGGAACTTTCCTTCCTAGCTCGGGAGCAGGTCCGTTGCTAGGGCCGGGCGATGAAGGTGTGTAGGGGTAATATCGAATCAGGGTGATGTGGTGAGAGCACTGCCTGGTCCATTCGTTCATTCGACGCTGGACGTTGTTCGCTCGGCCGATCTTGAGGCGAATTGTGCCTGGACTAAATTCGGTGGGCTTCGAGGTCAAGGCATTGAGATCTCTGGCCTTTTGTATGGCATTACTTCCGCGCTCATGCTTAGAGAATAAGGACGAGGCGACGTCTGTAGGCGGCGGCATCGATCTGGAAGAGCCGGCAGGCGTGACCCAGAAGATATAAATATAGCCGGGCTCATCTTTTTCCGACAGTGGTTTGGCAAGCTCTTCGGTCAGGGCGGAATTGGTTTGGGGTGAGACTGTCGAAGGGACCCACCCTCCTTTTTGCGGTCTTTGAGGAGCACTGGATGGCACTTGTTGCATCGATTGGGGTCTTCCAGATGGACGCACTGGTCGCGGAGGAAGCGGTTCATCCTCTTCAATAATTTCGAAGCAACAGCAGAATGTTCGCTTGGTTTTCTTCTTCTTCTTCAATGGCCGGTACTTGTTGGCGTTGTCCTGTGGGTCATTGATATTGAGTCGCTCCATCAATGTATCAATACTTGATCGTGGATGTAATTGAGAAGTATTCGGCTTGTTGCCTGTCCCGTTCGATACTGGCACTTTTTGATCTTTGTGCTGCCAGCAATACATCACATCTGTAGATGCCAATGCACGGCGACATGGGCGGCCATTACCTGTAACACCTTTACATGTTGTGGCGGGATCAAGTGAATCGGTGCGGGTTACATTAGAAAGAGCCTCGGGGGAATTCGCGAAAACAGGCATGACGTCTGTTCCAAAACTGAGCCTCGTAGGAAGTAATTGAGACGAAGGAAGAGACCATGCGAAAAAGAGAAAAGTAGTTAAAGATTTAAGACACAGAGAGTTTTTGCGGTGGAGAGAGCCTGCATTTTAGGGGGTTTCAAGTTTGCGGGGGGCAACTAAACAGAACTATATAAAGGGCAGCGCATTCAGCTCCAGCCATATTGTGGGCCTGATCAGAAGTCAAAGACCCATCTTTGGTGAAAGCGAGCCGAACATCGGATTCGGAGCAAGGAGCATCCAGATTGGTCAAAATTGATGCTGATCTGTACACCGCCCCAGTGGCTGGAGATCGTGCCTTATGACCCACTTTACAAAGAAGAACAAGTGGTTCTTTGTCTGGTGGTGTGTTATTGTAAGCGCTGGAACAATGCGTTGCCTGTCTTAATAGGCGCCATTATGAAAAGACAGGCACGAACGTGATGAATTGTGCCTGAGCCACTGCCCTATGAGGCACTCACACATCTGTCGCTGACATAGCCCTGTAGTGCATCTACATCAGTTTTTCGTGCCTCACTTTGGACTTGATAGTTATTTTTACTTGGACAAATCCAAACCCAATTCTTCGTATATGCTGCGTTGTCCACGTTGCGATAACTGTAACCCCTCGTATCTACCCAATATAATCGAAACCAGATCCACGGCATTTTACCCAGAAGGCACGCGTCAGTTGACTTGTCTGGGCTTTTGCGCCCCTGGCAACTAACAGTGACGCAAGAAAGCGCTGTCTCTCCTCGGGGGACACAGCAGGACTCTGGGTGTGATTCGTTTGATCATTACATACATCCGCTAGTGTTGTAGCGAGATGCGGACGAGCTAATCCTTGCTGTTTGAAGATGAGCCTTCTGAGCACCTCACAGAGGTGTTCAAGGTCGGAACGGGCACATCGCCCGGCGACCTGAGATACCAATATGCGGCATAGAGCTGGAATACTGTCTCTGAGCGCTCTTTGTACAGCTTCTTCCTCGTTAGGAAGGTTCAGCACGCCTACCCAGAATTGGGAGGCAGAGCGAAGGGGAAGTGGCTCCGGGCCTTGCAAGGAAAGGAGTGTAAAGTTTAGAATCGCTTGGAGTACTGGTGGACGCTGAGGGGCACCATCAACATGACCAGTTCCTGGCTGGTTGGACTCCTGAGGCACAGCAGTAAGAGTAAAAAGAAAGGGGTAATACTTGGGGAGCAGGCGAGTGAGGAAGTCGATGCCGCTGTTTGCAAGCTCAGGGTCGTAGAACTCTGGCTTCTCATGCATCCAGCAAAATGTTTCATATACATGGACAATCAGGGTAACAGTCTCTTCACGGATACGTTGTGGATGTGCACTGTGAGAGGCCAAGAACGCCGAGGCCGTACCCATAACCATATCTGTGCCAGCACTCCCTAACGGTATACTTTTCACGAAATTGACTGTCACCATCGGTGGAAAGACATAGGGACCACTGTTCTCGGTAAAGCCAGCCTTCAGTATATCGCATGCTGCTTCGATAATGGTCACGTCTAAGGGAAAGTCGGTCATAAGAAGCTGCATGCATTGCATTATTAGGTTCTGCGATACAGCCCCATTACCCGTATTCCAGAAGGTCGGTGGATAAGTCCCCGTTCCCACCGTCAAGAGCGTCTAAAACAATTTCACCATCTGTTCTGAGCCCTTTTCCAATACTTGCAACGCAACGGAGAACTAACTGACCGCGACAGCGAGCAGGCTCCACTAACCCGCGAGAGGCTTCATCTCGTGCCAGCTCTGCCTGCTCCTGGAAGAATTTGAGAATTCGCTCAAGGAGCTGAGCTTTCTCGTTATCAGTAGGTAAAGTTTGTATAATAGCAGCAATTCCCTCTAGAACTTTCTCCATGGTGGAAGCAGTGGCTGTAGGCTTGAAGCGAAAACGCTCAAACTGGTCCATAAATGCAGGAAGCTCGAATGTTAGAGCATTGCGGCATGATTTGCAAAGATGCGATATAGATTTGGATGCTACAGAAGCACATGATGCAACGTCCAGTGATGCGAAAAGGAACGTGAGTACGCGAGGAAGTAAGGCATGTGTGCGTTCAAAATATGACTGATATTGCCCAAGCATGTCCACTAGCGTCTGCCGAGGTTTGTCTGGAATCATTGCAACATCCCCTGTACATAACCGAGCAAATTCATCACAGAAGAAAATTGCGTTTAAACATTCATCTGCATGCTGGTTTTCGTCGACAGCTTCCGAAAGTTGAGCCATGCAGAATACTGCGGCCTCGAATGTTCTCCAGTCCTGCTGCACTAAAGATGATTTTGCTCGTTCCTGGAACACTTGAACTAACTCAACTCCTAACATAGGATAGATTGCTAGGAGGAAGTCGCAAACGTCACGGCGAAAAGCGCCAAACTCACTGCGATCATCATCACCCCATTCTTGTAGCTCCTCTGGACTCGGGTATTTGAGTTTCTCAAAGCAATCCATAGCTGCACGAGCAAGATTGCGTTTAGCAGGATCAATCCCTTCTTCATCTTCTGTATCCAAGTATATATCTTGGAGATCATCAGCAACTTCAGTCCACCACTCAAGGACCAACGGCGATGCTGAATCGTCCACTGCTGCATATCCAGGGGCTTTGAAGAGAGCGTGGAGAAGGGCCAGAACTTTCTCATGGTCAGGATTCAAGGGCTGGATCAAAAGCTCCCTTTGTTTGAGTGTTGCGTACGCTAATAGAAGTTCCAAGAATGTCATATTCTCATCTTCAAAATCGGCATCCATTATGGAAGCGATATGGGCCGTGCCAAGATCACTGATGATATATTCCAACATAGAGTAGACATGCTCCTGGCTAAATATACTGTCTCGCCAATCTATTAATTCGACCAGGACCTGCATTGCAGACTTTGATAAGCTGGGAACTTTCAAACTTTGAATCACATAGCTGGTGGCAGGAGCAAGCTGAGTGGCGCGTATCGTGTCGCGGAGTTGGAGTGCATTACGGACCAAGGCCCATGACTGAAGCCCTGACGTTAGACAAGTTTCGTTGGATAGGTGTGGGCATGCTTACTTGGTAGGAGTTGATGGCCTCGACGCCAGGAGCGCCATCAGATATAGAGTGACCGGAAGATTCTTGCTGCAGCATATGACGGAGAACGAACTCGACTAGAAGAAAAGCATGCTTGATATTTCCAGATGCCCGGTCACTGTCTCCATTTCGCCGTGACTCCGGACTCCATCTATTGATTTCCTCCGCCAGTATGTTAGAGAAGTATAATATGCTGACCACCTGCCTTTCGGACATGGCAGGAAGAACGGCATCTTGCAGATCAAAAGACTGACACTGCTCCTCAGAGATATGCTTTCCATTTGCTAAAGAAGCCGCCAGGTTCCAAATAGCATGATTCCAGGGAGCATTCGGCTTTAGGAAGATGGTTGCTAGACTGGAAGCCAACTTGCGTACCACCAGAGGGCGCTCTCCCCCATTTACTAAGACGACATAATGGTCAATCAGTCGCCCAAGAAGCTCTCGAGCCTCGTCTTCATTTAACTGTTGCCTACAGCCGACACCAGTAAGTCAGGATATTCAATCGTGAAAAAGGTATACCAGTTCACGTACCAATCCTGGTTAATCTTGACAGTAAATGTTAGGGCTCCAAAGAATCTCAAGTCAGTACTCTCATCACTGAGGAGATTATTAGCAATGAGCCATGCTTGGGGGCCTTTCTGGAGAATCTGCAGATGCTCCTGGATAGCTTTGATCTTTGCGGGGTTGCCGGTATTTGCTGGATCATACAGCTGAGACACCAGCTAGGCATTGTTAGAAATTGAGCAGGAAGTGGGGGTTATGAGACAGGCATACTGTCCTCGCCTCATTAATGAGGACCTGTACATCAGAGCTTTGGCCCGGGACGTCCACAGACATGGCCGAAGCACTTGCAGCCTTGCTGTAGTGGATAAGAAACGGGTATAGATTGGCCCAAACAGCTGGAAAGGGGCGTCACGTGCTGATAACACTACCGCGTAAATGTAAGGCGGTGAAGAAGTGGGATGGAGGGGAAGTTAAGGCAGTTTTTGACAAGAATGTGAGAGGGAAGGAGGACATCAGTCGGTATGTACCATGTGACAAGGGTTCTGGAGGATCTATATGGCGTTCTGTGCGCGTTCTCATGGAGCCATGTGAAAACCCTGTCATTTCCAGCCCATTCAACGACAGAAACTCCCGGGTTGCAGGAGGTAATTTGATGAGGAATGACACCAGCCAAAGAGACGGTTGGAGATTTATTCTCTTTTCAGCTGCAAGTAAGAAATGTAGCGTCTGTATTCTGATGTTCTTCCCGAAGATGACGGAATGTGGTCACGAACCTGTATTGTACAGTAATGGAGCCATGTAAAAAAAAAATAAAAAATAAAAAAAAAAAAAATGAAAATGAAAATGAAAAAGGCGGTAAATGACGGTAATTGTCGGGAATCTCTGCCGTAGGTAATGTACTCCGTAATGGTGGTCCGGTCCTACACCGGTGGTGCTACACTGCAGCTACAGCTCCTAAACCCAAGCTAATCATCTTGTTGGTCCATGCATATCTCCACGGCTGCCACTCTAACATTGCACACACGACCTTCTTAACCACCACAATTATACCTAACCCTCCATCTCCTCAACCCCACCTCGTCCTTTCGCAACCCTCGCAGTCTCGTGCAACATTCCGAGGGCTTGTACTTGTCGCCTGTGATTTTGGGACACCTTTGACTCGGGCAGCTGCATCCTTTTGTTCAGACCTCGCTCGTCGATGCTTTTTTCTCGCCCTCCAATTCGCTCTCCGTGCATATCAGCATTTCGATCGGCTCGCCAGTTACCTCTCTCTCGCCCAAGGTTCTTTTCTATCTCTGTACCGCGCTTTTCAGTCGATATGGAGACCGTGAACACCTCCGAACGTCTCTCGAGACTCAGAGAGTTGATGCAGGAACACAAGGTCGATGTATACAGTATGACATCATTCAACTGTGCTCGATTGATGTACTTCAATACTCACACTTCTTAAAGTTGTCCCATCCGAAGATAGTCATCAGTCAGAGTATATTGCTCCATGTGACGGCCGCCGAGGTTAGACTTACGTCCTTAAACCCTGCGTTTCATCTTTCCGACACAAACTCTCCGCTCCACTACCATCGGTCGCTGTATAGCTCACACTTGCCACAGAATTTATCTCTGGCTTCTCCGGGTCCGCTGGAACAGCCATTGTTTCCCTGAACAAAGCTGCTCTGTCCACCGATGGGCGATATTTCAACCAGGCTTCAAAACAGCTTGACAACAATTGGCAGCTCTTGAAGCGTGGTGTCGAAGGCTTTCCGACATGGCAGGAATGGTATGTTATATCGTGCATACACGATCTACTGAGAATCGTTGGACTTAGTGTGTGGTTAGGACTACCGAACAGGCCGAAGGCGGTAAGGTCGTTGGTGTCGACCCAGCTTTGATCACAGCGTGTAAGTGAATAACCTTTTCTTGCTAATCTTAATTCAAGAAGCTAAGTTTCACAGCTGGTGCCCGTAGCCTCTCGGAAACGCTCAAGAAAAATGGCGCGACGCTGGTGGGTGTTCAGCAGAACTTGGTTGATCTGGTCTGGGGCAAGGACCGGCCTGCTCCCCCGAGGGAGAAGGTAAGAGTCCATCCGGAAAAATATGCTGGGAAGAGCTTCCAGGAAAAGATTAGCGAACTCCGCAAAGAGCTAGAGTCGAGAAAATCGGCAGGCTTCATCGTTTGTACTGCTACCTGCCTACCTTACATCGAAGTCCTTGGTGGCTAACAAGTGATAACAGCAATGCTCGATGAAATTGCATGGCTGTTCAACTTAAGAGGCAGCGAGTAAGTTTATGGATAAGCCCGATCTCTGGATACCAATTTACTTACAACTAAATATCAGCATTCCTTATAATCCGGTCTTCTTCTCTTTTGCCATCATCACACCTACAACTACGGAGCTTTATGTCGATGCTGACAAGCTGACGCCGGAAGTGACAGCTCATCTGGGCCAAGACGTTGTGATCAAGCCATATGATGCTATCTATGCCGATGCGAAGGCCCTTGGTGAGGCAAGAAAGCAAGAAGCAGGAGAAACAGCCTCTAAATTTCTGTTGTCCAATAAAACTTCGTGGGCCCTTAGCCTTAGCCTTGGAGGCGAGGGACAGGTCGAAGAAGTCCGTAGCCCCATTGGCGATGCTAAAGCAGTGAAGAATGATGTGGAGCTCGCGGGCATGCGAGCATGCCACATCCGCGACGGCGCCGCGTTGATAGAATACTTCGCCTGGCTCGAGAACGAATTAGTCAACAAGAAATCGACTCTTGACGAGGTGGACGCCGCAGACAAACTAGAGCAGATCAGATCTAAACACGAACTGTTTGCCGGTCTTTCGTTTGACACTATCTCTTCTACTGGCCCTAACGGCGCAGTTATCCACTATAAACCGGAAAAAGGAAGTTGCTCTATCATCGATCCGAATGCCATCTACCTCTGCGATTCTGGTGCTCAATACCTGGATGGAACCACAGATGTTACCAGAACGTTCCATTTCGGACAACCCACCGAGCTCGAGAAGAAGGCCTTCACACTGGTTCTCAAGGGCATGATCGGTCTGGATACTGCTGTGTTCCCAAAGGGTACGAGTGGGTTTGCACTTGATGTGCTCGCCAGACAGTACCTCTGGAAGGAGGGACTCGATTACTTGCATGGAACCGGGCACGGGATTGGCTCCTACTTGGTAAGCAAGTCAGATTTTACGAGCTTTATAATATACTTATCAGGTTGTAGAATGTACACGAGGGGCCAATGGGTGTCGGCACCCGCGTCCAGTACACTGAGGTCCCTATAGCACCTGGAAACGTCATTTCTGATGGTATGCTACTTAACCTGATTCTATGAGAACGTGTCCACTAATCACAGCAGAACCTGGCTTCTACGAGGACGGCAAGTTTGGTATTCGGATAGAGAGTAAGCCTTCAAGTGACCCAGATTTTGACCCAAACCCAATACTGACCTGCCGTAACAGATGTTATTATGGCGCGTGAGGTGCAAACCACGCACAAGTTTGGCGACAAACCGTGGCTGGGCTTCGAGCATGTCACAATGGCCCCTATTGGTCGCAATCTGATCGAACCGTCTCTTCTCAGTGATGCTGAGCTCAAATGGGTGAACGACTATCATGCGGAGATCTGGGAGAAGACCCACTGCTTCTTCGACAACGATGAAGACACGCGCAGCTGGCTCCAGCGGGAAACACAACCCATCTCCAAATGAGCTAGCGAGTTGAAAGACCAGCGAACAGTAAACTATAATTGTTAATAGAACCCTTATAGTCTAATAGAAATCGCATAGATGTGTTTCTATTCTACCAATCCAATAAAAACCATTGAAATAGAATCATGTGTCTCGTTAGACTTGTACTATGTAGAATTCTCAGGAGAATCCATTTCATAGCGGAATGTGGCTGACTGGACGGGATTTAATGCATTTTAATGTGGAGAACCCGTGAGCCCACGACACCTTAGGTATAGCTGTCCCCCATGCAAGTTACTTGCCGCCTGTCGCGATCCCTTTGATCCCGAACATCTTGTTAGATTTACACTATACTTATCTAGCGCATGCGCTGTAACCTGCTTCGAATTTACCCAGTTCTATGTCTCGAGGACGATCATGATTGTTTTCTCCTGCCTGATTTCTCAACGTCATCGCTAAGCTCGCTTGCCGACTCTACGAAGCCCAGTTACCTTCCGTGCCCCATTACGAATCCTCTTAATTCTCCGCCCTGCATATCTAATACTCGCTAAACACAGACGTCTGGTATGAGTGGCCGAGGAGGTTACGCCAATGGATACGGGTACCCCGACACCAGCCGATATGACCACACTGATGGAGGTTATGGCAACAGCAACAATCTGGCTGTAAACGGCTACGGAGGAGGTGGACGAGAGCGTCGGCCAGGAGGCTATGGTGGATTTTACCCTGAGACGCCACAGCAGCCTGGGTTGTCGCCGTCCCAATCACCCGACCGACGCCGTGAACGACGGGATTGGGATCGAGATCACGGATATTCATCATCACGCTCACGCACACGAGAACGAGACGGGGACCCCGAGAGGAGGCTACAAAGTTCGTCGCGCGATGGCCGGCCTCAAGGAGACAATAGCCGGTTGCCAGATGGCAGCCGAGAGAAAGATCAAAATATCCCCAGTAATAACTCGGCTGGATCACAGGCTGTTGAAGGTTTGTATTTCATATTGCACGCCCATTTTTTTCTTCATTTTTTCAGATATCTTCGTTCTTCTACTAACTCTTACTCATGTTCATCACAGAAACTTTGCAGTCTATCCAACAAGAATGGGATCTCGTTGCCTCGGACGAATGCGTCCCAGTTCAAGTAGCTTTACAATTAATGGACACAAGTACATTGGGGAAAGCCGATCGCGAGCCCGAATTTTTAGATGTGCATAACCGAATTCAAAGGACCTTGAAATCTGTTGTCAACGGTAGGTCATCGCGAACTATCGTCTGCTATGGATCCGTGCTAAGAGAACTATTATTAGAACACCACCAGGGCTTTAACAGCTCAATTGGTACTTACCACAAGATTCAGTCAAGTATTCAAAGCTCCCAAGGCCGAGTTCGTAACTTGAAACATGCTCTGGAACAGGCTAAGTCGGGGTTACTGTCGACTAAGCCCGAACTAAAAGACTTAGCGACCTCCTCTCAGAAGTACGACGATATTATCCAGCTGTTTAGTCAAATCCAAGAGATACAATCTCTTCCAGAGAAGCTGGAGTCGCGAATATCCGATAAGCGATTCCTCGCCGCCGTTGAGGTACTTCACGATGCTTTCCGTCTCTTGCGGCGTTCCGAACTAGACAATATCGGCGCTCTCGCAGATATTCGCGCCTACTTCACTAACCAAGAAATATCACTTACAGATATATTGGTAGAAGAGTTGCACGATCATTTATATCTCAAATCCCCCTATTGCTCGAATCGATGGAAACCACCAACCCCGGAGGGGGAGAACAGCAGCGCAGGTCAATCCGAATGGGCTGGCGCATCTTGGGACAGACCTGTTTACACTTTCCTCGCGAAGCTGGACGCTTCGGCCCCTATGGTGGAGGATGCTTCTCGTAATCCAGAAGCTGACACGTTCTACTATATCCGACTCCTAATCGAAGCACTGAATAAAATGGGTCATTTGGATATCGCTGTCGACCGGGTTGAACAGCGGCTTCCAGTTGAACTCTTTGCGGTGGTTGACAAAACAAACGCGGAAGTCGACGCACGCTTTCCAAATTTGACTCGTGGCTTTGCAGAAAAGGAGACCAAGACAAACCTACCGACTGAAACAATCGAGAACCGCGGGCATGTCCTATCTGAGTTTCTGTGGACCTTGTATGCCAAATTCGAGTCTATTGCAGAAGGCCATCGCGTAGTCCATGATGTCATTGCAGCAATTGTTGAACGTGAAGGCATTCCTAAAAGCAGCTCTCTTGCAGGGGGTTTCAAGGAGCTGTGGAAACTCTACCAAAGTGAGGTAGGTAGTTGGACATGGCCTCCTTGGCAGTATCTTTGTTGCACTAACCTAACTTATGTGACAGATTCGATCACTCATGCATGATTATCTAGCAACTGATGGAGAGTCATCCCTCCGACCAGGAGGTGAAGACGACTCCAAGCGCCATATTTACTCAGGCTACAGAGACAAGAGCAAGGTGTGTAGAACTATAGTTTACCGTGTACCATCGCTTACGGTGTTAGAAAATGTTCAAACTGTCCGAGACGGATGGGACGACGGAAATGAAAGCCGAACAGAATGAATTAGATGAAATACTCCGCTCTTCTGTCCCAGGTCTGGTGTCGAAGACAAGACAGAAATCTACTCCGAACGGGAATTCGGATTCCAAGCAAGGAAATTCAGGAACTGGTCATAAGATTCTTATCGAACCAAGTGTATTCAACATGAGTATCCTTCTTCCACCTTCGCTCTCTTTCATTCAACGCCTAAAGGAAATTGTACCCGTGGATTCCGATATTGCTATGAGTACTTTGACTTCCTTCTTGGATGACTTTATGGTCAACGTGTTCCTCCCCCAGCTTGATGAGACGGTCACAGATCTCTGTATGCTGAGTTACATTACACCAGATGCATTTACAGAAGATCCCCAATGGTTGGCAGTGTCTCCGCGTCCAGTCTTCAAGGTAGGCTATTAGCATCCCAATCCACTGAGGCTTCCTTGACATTGAGTGCATTAGGGTACGGTTAAATTCATGTCCATTATCCGCGAGTTCAGTAAAATGCTGTCTAGTATCCCCCATGACCAAGCATTCACACAGCTACTGATCACACAAATCGTGAATTATTACGATAAATGCTGTGGGTGGTACAGAGGTAAGGACCGAAAACTATACTTCTTGACACTCTTATCTGATCTGATATATAAGCCATCGTGACCAAAATCTCACCTCGTGACAATGGTGAATTCCGACTCAAGGCCGCTGCACAATATGCCAAATCGGGTGACATCCACGATGTAGTCAGTGAGCTATGGAAAGCAGAAACAAGTAACAAGGAAGAGCTCGTAGATAAGGTGAATATGATTCTTAGGGAAGGATGCAATTGTCACTAACTACTTCTCAGGAAACTAACCTTCTCCTCGAACGTACAAACGAAGTACCTTTGGAGCCGTACGATATCATCTCTGATCCTAAAACCGTCATGGCTCTCTCTCTTCTATATAACAGCACAGTGAGTCGACCATTTGTATCTGTATCTCGATCTTGTTACTGACACTGATCAAGCAATGGCTTGCAAGCCATTTATTGAAATTGCGCCAAGTTACGCAGCCATCATCTGAACCACGACGCCCACAAGAAAGCGGGCCAACAAACCGCAGATGGACCTTGATTGGTGCTATGGTACCAAAGCATGAGGGATCAAACCAACCAGTGTACCTTCCCTTAAATCAAGAAACTGCGACTGCGTTCGATACTACTATCGAATCGCTGCGCGATCTTTCTTCAACCGCACTTTTCGCTTTACACATTGACATTCGGTGCGGCATTATTCATATGCTCACGAGGACCATGGCTGGCCCCAACCCCAGTAATAATCGCCATTCCGAACCTACAACTCCCTCTCCCAACTCGAACATTACTTGGTGGCATATAGTTCTGAACCAGCCAACGTCCGCTTCACCAACTGTACTTGAGCTAAACAATGATCTAATCTCTTTCGATACAAACATCTCTTCGTATCTGGGATCAGCCGAGCGCTGGTATATCACATCAGGACTGGCCAGGTTTATTGATCAGGTATTTATTGCGCGTGCCCATCTTATCGGCGCGATGAATGAGAACGGGGCGCTGCGACTTCAGTTGGACGTCCTCGTCCTCCAGCAAAACCTGAAGAACATCATCGTTGATCCAGCTATGGATACAGATGAGGGAGAAATTGCTCAACGGGTATCTGAACAGCACTGTGAGGTTGTCGCTCTTCCGCGTAGTGCTAAGTTCTTGGACTGGTTCCTAGAAGGCGCCGAGAAGGCTCTCGACTACGCAAAAGATGAGAAAGAATCATTTGCAACGCAACCCGAGAAAGCTTTGGCTGCTGGCAATGGCGAGCCATTTACCTACGAAGAGCTCAGGATCCTTGTCGATCTATGCTTCTCAGATATTCTCAAAGGACCTAGAGGTGCAGAGAACCGGGAAGAGTTCATGGCTGCAAAGAAAGCGAGCGCAGACGCGCTCCTAAGGTTGAATGAGATAATGTGGGATTCTAGATAGTAGGGCCTCGACTTTTTCAACGAAGGACTTATTAATTTAAAGGAAGAGAGCTGTCCGACAGCTACTACATGCCAATCTTACAATTGTTATATTAGCCCTCTGTGCGCTTCTTACGCACTCGGTGTTTTGACCGTCGTTCCAGGGCTGTGAAACAGCCAAATTCCAGGTTTTTAAAGGCAGTGCGTTTCCTAATATTAATGGATCGCATATGGTCCGCTAGATAGAAAGAATTCTTCCGCAGTTTTCCCTAATGCGGAACCTTTAGTTCAGCCATATAGTAGGTCCTTTGTCTGCCGAGTGGCCTTACTGTTCGCGCCTGATTCTGATTATTCTTAATTAGCCATCGTGCACGACAGCAGTGGGTGTTTGTGTAGCAATCCGACATCGCACTGTTTATCCGTTTAGCACTACTTTGTCAAAATAGAGAAGGTATGCGCCAGTAATCCCGAATGGCATTTACAAGTGTCTGAACTCCTAGAGTGGAGAAATATTGGAACTTATTACGGAGTGAAGGCATAATAGTTTGCTTTATATAGGCCTTGACTTTCATGCAATTTGAGTGAATAGTAAGTATATACTACTACCAACATGGATTCAAACACAGCCCGAAAGGGATATTTATTTTATTTAGACCTCATGCTAAACTAACTTAGAAAAGCATAATACACTGTATTTAGGATACTGTAGATTAGACTTTGAAAAGCTATAGAGACAGAAATTCGAAGTCAGGATAAAATACAGAATAAATAAATATATATACTTAGAAATATAGTTATATGGTGTTAGACTTGAGTAATCAAGTAGCATACAGAAGCCCTGGAAAGATACCTAGCTACTGAACAATAAACATACCATTTTTAGGGTCATGCTAAACTTACCTAGAGTAAAGAAATTGATAACAATGGGCCAATAAAACATTGCATATTAATATAGATCCATCATAAGTATAACACAGTTAACCCGGAAATGACCAGACTAAGATGTAAACAGTTCCTCCATTGGAGTCCATCTGATGGACTCCATCATATGCTGCATGTCCTGAGTTCCTGATTCCTACCATATACATGATCTTTAAAATCATACTGAATAATCTTTTCTACTACACAATTCAATCAAGGCAGATTATGACTGGAGGCAAATGTTTTGTAATTTGTAAGCATTTAGAGAAAAGCACATTGAATTTGCGCGTATGGTAGCAGATCTGGAAATCGGGCATACAGGATATAAGGAGGAAGCTATATTGATTTATCAAATTTCAGGTCATTGTAGAAGTAAAATCCGGTGTACCTACTACCTAGTATCCCTCAAGTAGCTATATTCATATTGTCGAACTACCACCCTTCGACCTATGCACATCCAGTATGACATGACCTAAAAATCCCAGATAATTTATTTCATGATTGGGTATACCAAAGTCTAAATCCGCTTAAGGCTAATAGGAAACATAGCACAAGGCTTGAACAGGCCTCGAGCTTTTAGACAGAGCAACAAGGTCTAAAGTGTAGAGTTCTAGAGTGATAACCAGCTGAATCATTGATTCAAGCGCTGAAAAGGGAGAGATTCTGCAAATAGCTTGGTGGAATAAAGCCTATAGTTGACCTGATAGAGCCAATAAATGATCTAACCGGGGCGAGCAGGGTGTCTACCGAGTGTCCTGGGGATGAATAATAAGATATATATACTAACTCTGTGCAGTCTAAGTGCTTGAGGTAGCAGTCTATCTATCGCTCGATACACAATATTTAAGATATGGAACGTACAAGGGCAGCATAAAAGGTGTTCCCTTTGGGTCCTTTCCAATACTTTCTACTAAGCAACATGTATAAATTAATTGGCTATTGATAGAAGTGTTTGAGTGCAGTAATAACAGTGCCCAAGGCCCTAAGCTCCAACTACAGGCTATGTTGAGAATCTACCGGGAGAAAATTGGAATGGTTCTGCTTGTTGAAGATCTAGGGCTATTCATATTGGGCATATCAGAGCACAAAGGACAGAACAAAAGACCACGAGCATTAGGCCTGCATCCGCCCACCTAAACGGAATCCACCGTTAGTTAAACCCCTACCCGCTACCCGTTGGCCACTGCTGAGTGAAATAGAGAAAGTAAAGGTCCTTTATTGGCAAGTTCCAAGGGTTCCCTACGACTTAGTGGTGCATCAAATTTTAAGCTACCCATTGGCTCTCATTGGCTTTGATGCCCGGGACATTTAAAAAGACCCGTATAACTTCTAGCAAGGAGGAATAGTGCATGGACCTTGAGTAAGTTTTAACTTTGGAAGCCGATGAATTGCCACTAATTTGTTTAGTGTAAAGTGTTTATTGCCATATCAAGTGGATCTTAGCGGTGCTCATTTCTTTTGTTGACAACTTGATAGTGCATATCTCTTCACTTGTTCTCTCCCTAGGCTGAGGTCTTGTTAGGATGCATATAGCTACTTTGATAAAATTTCCACCGCTTAGAATGCAATCGGAATACCACAAGTCTGTCAATTCCACCATGGTTCAAATGACTGCTCTTAATGTAGCCTTCTCTACATATGGCAAGCGCATTCAAGTTGTTCCAGAATACTACCACTCCAACCAATCACAAGCCCACAGCAAGCTTTTAACTGGTATACTGCCCACGATCAATTATGCACTGGGGTGTAACCAAAGAGACCTAGACCGCCACGGCCCATGGGTGGTTGGCTTTACCAATCAATCGAGAGACTTGGGGTAACGGGGGATCTACTATAGGAGGTAGATAGCCTATTAACTAGGTAAGAAGAAGGATATATAAATTATATAATGAATATTAAAAACTAATCCTTATCTCTTGTTTTTCTTTTAGCTAGCCCCCTCCTTTTGAATAGTCTAGGGACCTCCCTCTTCCGGTAGAATTCTATTATTAGAAAAAAGACTGTTTAGACAATGGGAACCCTTAATCTAGCTGATTTAATAAAACACCAGTTACCAGATATACTGTATAAAGAATCGGACTCCGGAGAATCCCTTGTACATTCAGTAGCCCAATTTATATCAGAACCGTAACACTTAGTGCATTATAATTTACTTCTATACTACTAGGAACCCAGGAGAGTAAGTTCCTCGGAATCTTGCCGTTTTACATAGATCGCTAATGGATGATAGGCTACAGCCTAGCGATCCCATTTATCATAGATTGAAGGATTTAAATAAGAAACATAATAGCATCTCTTCAACCCCCGATGGTCTAGTTGGATATGGCGTCCGGCTGTAATAGAACATATTATAGGATTTACCTTGGTACCGGAAGGTCGCCGGCTCGATTCCGGCTCGGGGGACGAGATGCATAACTTTTTGCTTTTGATCTAAGCCTATCGATTTAGTCGGCAGATCCTCCCCGATCGCAGCTAGCGAAAGCACAAATTAATCTCTTTATAAGTTTACATAACAACTATTCATAAGGTCGACAATTTCTCTAAAAACCTCAATGGACTGTTTAGTTAGTTAGAGGTGGTGGCACTCGGCTGTAATGGAGCCTGTTATACAAACGAGGGGTCGCCGACTATAATGATAATATTATCTTTTGTCACTAATTAGAGCCGAGCCTGAGAATATATATTTCGATAATACTAATGCTTTCTGTCACAGATTACATGGTGATATGGCCTGGTGACTGTGCAGTATACTCCTCTGCATGTACGACTCAGCTACGGAATGGCGATATCGGAGACTGGAGTCTATATCCGCTGGCTTTACAATAACGTATAGTTGAATATCTTCTCTACTAGAGTCCTAAATGGCCCCTTTAGATATAATTTGATACTGTAATTAGTAGTAGTAGAAGAAGAAGAAGAAAAAGAAGAAAACAAAAATTAGTCTTTCTGTTCTCATATCATCTACTTCTTATCCCTAACGTCTCCTTGCCTAAGTATCCTTGCCTAGTTGACTGTGTGACTGTGCCTTGACTGTCGACTCGACTATCCCGGGGAGTCGGGGATCTGCTCTGCATATCAGATGTTCAGCTCAGCGGAGAAGACTTCTAGCTAACTATAGGCTTTTGGTCTAATTAATAGCTTTATAACTATTTGATGTTGCTTAAGAAAGGACCCTAGAACAGGTATTATTCTTAGATTTTCCCGTTCAGCCTTTCTATCTGGGTCTGGCAGCTGGCCCTAACCCTTGTCCCTATTCTACTTGGGTACTGGCCTATGTTAGAAGATATTCGCAAAGTCGTTTTATATTTATAGATTGAATTTACCAAATATAGCACATCTCTTCAACCCCCGATGGTCTAGTTGGATATGGCGTCCGGCTGTAATAGAAATTATTATAGGATTTACCTAGGTACCGGAAGGTCGCCGGCTCGATTCCGGCTCGGGGGACGAGATACCTAACTTTTTGGTTTAATTTGAGTCTGATAATATATTCTACTTATAAGTCTAAATTCGAAAACCAAAACTAATCTCTTC